>NC_056739.1:194838869-194918843 GCF_019279795.1 Protopterus annectens
AATGTTGATCAGTGTATGAAAGCTTTCAGGAGTGGCCACAGTGTCACCAAATAAATATAATACCTTGCCACTATATTCTCCAGACATTACAATACTTACTGAAACTTGGCTAAAGCACCATACTAAAGATGAAGGATTCTTGCCCATAGAATATAATATCCTTAGAGCTGACAGAAATTACAAACATAGTGGTGGTCTAGCAATTATATATGAGTTAACCTTAACCTGCAACAATGTCACGCTACCCCTCCCCTATATAATGACTCTGAAATCTTAATCTCATGTCTCCAACTCAAGACAAATAAATCCATTATTATTGTAGCATTTTATTTCCCTCCCTAGAAATAACATTCATATAATTGAAAACCTAATTGACTGGGCCTCTTCTGCTTTTAATCAAGAGATAATAATTTTAGGAGACTTTAATCTTGACTGGACCACATGCTCGTCCATAACTCCAACAAATTATATCGACCTCTTCAGATTTTCCCAATGTATCTCCACTCCTACAAGAGTTGACAAACACCATAATAAAAATTCCATGCTAGACTGGATTCTGTCCAATCATCCTAACCTGTGCTCACAATTTGGCTGCCTCCCTGACTCTCTTAGTGACCATTCCCCCACTTATCTTATTAGACACAAAGCACACTCAGCAAAAACCACCATTTATAAACATATTCATACAAAAAAAAACTTCTCCATTGATACCTTTATTACCCTCTTAAAACATCACAACTAGCTGGCCTCAAGACAACTCCCTCTTGATGAAGCATTTGACTACTTCAATAACTCATTCCTAAGCATTCTGAATTCACTAGCCTCTATTAGAAAAATATGCTGCAAATCCACACCAACTAATTGGCTGACTAAAGATACTATAAAGATAATGAAACAAAGAGACAGAGCTTGACTAAATTATCAGTTTTTCTAAAACTCAAGCTTCCCTTTATAACTACCGTCAACTACAAAATTTAGCCAAAACAAAAATTCGGTCATACAAAACATCCTACTACACCTTAATGCAACAAAAGTTTAAACACAACCCCCAGAAATTCTGGCAATCCATTAAACAGCTCTTAAATCCTAGTCAAGTCACTACCCCCTCACCAACCATACTTAATTCCAGCACAAACATAGCAGCCCAATTCAACTCTCATTTTATAAACTCCATTCAGACCTTATTAAACCACAATATCTATATCCCTCTATCTTCACAACTCCAAACCATCAAAATGATACCCTGCCATTTCACCCCGTTCAGACCTCATTCATTAAAAAACGTATAGGTTCATAGGTTCATAGGTAGGTACTAGGCTATCTGCCCGAAGGCATTTATAAGCCTAGCCAGAATGTTTTGGCTTTTGCTGCCCCCTTAGATTAGTTCCCTGTGTCTCTGTCCAGCAGAGCCACTGAAGTGATCTCTGGGGTAAACTTTCTGTTTCCCATTCACTCATCAAGGTTTCTCTTGAAGAGTGTTAGCGAGGAGCTCTGACTAATGTAGATTGGAATCTTATTCCAAAGCATGGGAAGTCTCTGGGACAGGAATCTATCCCTCCAGCATGTCCTATTTATTGTTGTGGTGAGGTTTAGATCCCTAGAGCATGTGGCTCGAGGGGATAAGGTTTTCTTTAGGTGGTGCATGCCCATCAATTCTGGGTTGGACATGGCCTTGTATGTCAGGCAGAGATCACCTCTGAGTAGGCAGTATGCAGCTGAGTACAGCTGGAGATTCTTCAGTTGAGCTGCATAGGGCATCTGTTTGAGGCCAGTGATCCTCTTCAACTAAAACTCACCAGACTTGCAGTAGATCAACTCCCAAATGAATTCCTTAGACTAGCAGCAGACTATCCCATACCCAGTCTCATTACTTATTAATTGCTGCATTACTGAACAATATGTACCAGTACTCTGGAAAATCTCCCATATTATTCCCCCTGCATAAGGGTGGTCCATTTATAGAATTATCTAACTATAGACCTATTGCCATACTTTCTCCTCTTAGTAAAATTCTTGAAAAGTGTATACATTCTCAACTATTAGCCTATCTACTTAAAAATAACCTTCTTTCCAAATGCCAACATGGTTTTAGACCAATATATAGTACCACAACTTCCTTATTAAGCTTCATAGACACCATCAACCACCATAAAAATAATAACAACATTGTCTCCTCCATATTCTTGCATATGTCAAAAGCTTTGGACACTGTTTCCCATCAAAAATCACTACAAGAATTATCTTCTAGCCATCTTTCACTATCTTCCATCACTTGGTTTCATAGCTGTCATTCTAGCTGCCAACAAGCTGTTATCTGGAAAGATGAAACCTCTACCCTTCTTCCTGTTACTGTCAGAGTCCCACAAGGCTCTATGTTTGGGCCCCTACTTTTCTCCAGCTTTACAAGCAATCTTAATTCGACTTCCACACAAGCTACTATCATACAGTATGCAGATGATACCACTGTCATCTGCACAGCTCCCTCCCTCCCTGAACTCTTATCCAAAAAACAGACTTTCTCAAACTTAGAGCAGTTCCTTAAAGAGAAGCAACTCATATTAAACCCAAACAAGACTAAGCTGGTGATATTCTCCTACAATAAATCCACAGAACCATCTGCCCCAATGCACATACTCTCTTCCAGTGGTACTGTCATTGAAACTGTAGATAGTACAAAGTTACTTGGTGTCACATTAGATTCCTCCCTTAAATATGACAAGCACATTGCCCTTACCATAAAAAAGGTTCATATTAAGCTCGGCTGTCTGTACAGGTCTAAAACATTCCTCACCCTTTACACTAGACAAGACATTGCCAAAACACACCTTCTGTCCACACTGTTGTATGCCTTCCCCATATGTATTAATCTTAGAAAATCTTAGAAAATCTGAACTCTCCAAGCTTGAGGTCTACAATAAAATAGCTTGGTTTGCTGCAGGTCTCCAATTTAGAACTCATCACTGTGAAGCCTTGAAAAAGCTGCACTGGCTTGAGCTACCTAACCTTTTATCACTTAACCAACTCAAAATTGCTCACAACATGTTACACCATTTCAATGCCTGTCCAGCTCTAAGGAGTCTTATCAGTCTTATAATGCTGCTCATACCCTCCCCTCTTCTAATAAACTATTTCTAAAAGTCATGAAATCCAACAACTCTATTGGAGATTCCATATTTGCAAACTATATTGCTAAAATATGGAATAGTATTCCCCAATATATATTTAATACTCTTACTACCTCAAAATTCAAAGTCCTCCTTAAAGAACATCTAAACAATAACTGGTTCTGTTCCTTTATCACCCCTGGATAACTGCCTGACCACTCTTCTTCTTAGATGTGTATCTTTTTACTTAATATTAAGAGCATATTTAAACTATAAATACATTGTACCAACTATATGCCTATCTTTTCTTTCTGCCTGCATTAACTTTATACTATTTCTTTTCTAATATTAGATTACTTGTTATATGATTTTACTTTGTGTATGTTTAAATACTATGTAACTGTATACTGTAATAGCTATTTTCACTATTACTGTTTGGCTTATTAGTCCATTGTTGTATTATTAATTTTGCTTTTGTTTTTGTTAAATTTCTTCCCGGGCCTCCACTGAAAATGGACAGTTAGCCCAGTTTGGACTATCCTGGTAAACAAATGTAAATAAATAAATAATATAAGTACTCTCAGAGGTTAAAACATTCTCTAAAAGACCAGCCACAATGACAAGTTTAAATATATTTAATAATAAATAATAAAAGAACATGAAAATACTGAATATCTATTTACAATAAACACCACAGTTTCAATCACACGAAATACTAAAATAACACAGATGAATAGATTCACACAGATACAGACATCAGTACTTGACTAATCTCACTATATTTTCCTGACTGATCTATAGAATTACTATTCTCTAGTTACTTACTAAAGCAAAACAAGATGAAGTGAGTGAGAGATCGTTCTTTGTCAGGTTTCAAAAACAGACTGTTCTGAGACTTCTGTCTCATCTGGTATTAAAGCATCATTTTTATCCTGAATTACAGAATGGTATCACACACATACAGTCGTCTGATTCCCATACCACCCCCTTTTCTAGCAACTAAACCAGAATCTAGCACATATGCATCAATAATACACACAGAGCTTTACTAAGATCTGTTGCAGCTTCTGGAAATCATAAAACAATTTCAAACTTCCACCCTTTCAGAGTAACAATTAGTTCACTGCTAAAGACAATACGGAAGGCTTCCTGGTACAGAAATTTTGCCTTTGGCTGCATTGAGACCTGCAAGATACAATCTGTATGGCATATACCAAGTCATTTAATTTCAAACTGTTTTTCAAATTTAGTTGGACTAAGATTAACCTCTTCTCTTCCAGTATCCTCTGTTACAAAGTATTCATTTAAATAGTTACCATATAGTCTGACATACAGGTATACTTTTTTTTCTTTCCAGCATGACCCACTGTTGGTGCATTTTTAACACAAGCAACTTTACAAATGCATTTTCAACACAAGAACCTGTTCAAATCACTTAGGTATACAAATGACACAATTATTTACAAACCTCCAGCTAGCTATGCTGGCATATGTTACCTCTCCACTGCCCTACTTCTCCTGGCATAGCTAGCAAAACCTCACATCATTATAAGCTGTTGTAATAAATTCAGTTAAAAGTAACTTTCATAAATAATTCCTTCATCATTATGGTAGTAGATTCACTTAAGCTGTAGCACATATTCCCTTTTTCTGATTTCAATTGTCTTGGGGATGAGTTTTATGTAATATACTTAGCCACATAATACCTTCTTTGATATCTGTTCTCCTGTTCTCTGAAGGCTCAGTAAGCATTCTTTTCCTTAATAACATGTTTTATTTTGTGTGTGTGTGTGTGTGTGTGTGTGTGTGTGTGTGTGTGTGTGTGTGTGTGTGTGTGTGTGTGTGTAATGAAGGATGCAAAGGATGAAATAGCACAAGCTGCAGAAATTACACTGAGATGATAAATGTGTTTTTATTACTATGTCAGTTATTTATTCCATTTGGACAACCTGGCAAAACAAAGTGGAACATAAGCAAAATGAATAAATAAATAAGCAATGCATCTTTAGGAGGCATTTGGAGTAATTTCCATTTATTATTCAAAATCATCATATTTAATCAGTGTATCAGTGAATCTGATTTTTATTAATACTTTGTGAACTAGTTTTCAGAATTAGTTTAAACAGACAATTCATCTCATGAACATTATTTTGCTATGAAGATAAAGATTTTATGTATTTATTTTTATTGTATTAGTTAATATAGCAATAACCCACGCCCGGGTGTGGGTAATGCTGGATTTACCCATGGTTGGTGTGGTTTGGTCACGAGGGCGTAGCCCGAGTGGCCAAACAAAGACAACCGTGGGTAAATCCAGCATTACCCACACCCAGAAGTGGGTTATTGCTATTATACAATGACATAATTTAAGAAAAAAAAAATTATTTTTCTTAAATAATGGCATTGTATAGCAGTTCTGATGTACTGCACATGCGTATGCTTACGTAGTACATCAGAGTTGTGGGTGGAAGCAACAGAGAAAGCAAGATCTCCATTGCTTTTTACAAACTGTCTCACTATGTTAAAGGAGTTTAACATAGCGAGGCAGCTTTAAAAAAAGCAACAGAGAATCTCCGTTGCTTTTTTTAAAGCTGTCTCGCTATGTTAAACCCATTTAACATAGCGAGACAGTTTTGAAAAAAGCAACAGAGAAAGCAAGATCTCCATTGCTTTTTACAAAGTGTCACGCTATGTTAAAGGAGTTTAACATAGAGAGACAGCTTTTAAAAAAAGCAACGGAGAATCCTCTTTGCTTTTTTTTAAAGCTGTCTCGCTATGTTAAACACATTTAACATAGCGAGACACCTTTAGAAAAAGCAACGGAGATAGGAAGATCTCCGTTACTTTTTTAAAGCTGTCTCGCTATGTTAAACTCGTTTAACATAGTGAGACAGTGTGTAAAAAGCAACGGAGATCTTGCGTTCTCCGTTGCTTTAAAAAAAAGAGTTATACTAATGGAAAAAGTCTGGGCGACAGGACCTTTTTCCGTTAGTATAACTCTGATTTACAACGTGTACGCTAACCAATCAGTGTGCATGTTTTAGAATATTAATGGGGGGGTCATTGTATAATTACATTTAACACAGTAAATGAGCTGTTCCATGGTCCCTTTTCTGCCACAATTCAGACCATACAGGGAAACGCAATTGATTATGGGTCTCATCAAATCATGTAATATATCCCAGAAATAGTTAATCAAACGTAGGCACATCTCCATTCAGTTCTTGAATCTGAGTACTTACAGTCTGTAATAGAAAGTAAGAAAACTTCTGTCACATCAGTACTGATGTACAAGAAAACAGTAAAGTAACTATGTATCTCCTACCAAAGATAATAATCATGTTTCAGGATGTACAGAATTTGAAGTTTTGGTTCTTCACTTGATATGTTTGGAACTTGGTCCAGGAATCTTGTGGCAAAAGTTACATGATTTATGAGAAGTCATCAAAGTAATATATTTGTTTTAATTAAATATTTTATCATTTTTTCATGGTTTGTTTTTATAAGTAGTATGATGATTTTCAAAAACTCAAAAAGATTTATTAAAATGGTTCAGAATGACTGAGTAGGAGTTAACATATTTTCTGTTATGAATTATCACACAGCAAGCACTCAGACTAAAAATGTTCAGTGCAAAACATGTATAACCAAAGTAAATACAAATGTACAAATCAAGGGGCCTTGCCAGGTGGGAGGCATGCCCCCATCCCCCTGAATTTGTATGTACCAACTCCATGGTCATACAGTACTGGGAAAGAGAGAAGTAAAATAATAGTTACATTTATAAGATATGGATTTCAAGAAATTTACCTCAAAAGCAAAGCTTAAAAGTAAGTGTCTTGAAACCCATTTGGAGAACACACAACAAACTGTGTTATGATTGTGGACCTATTCATAACTTTTTCTAGTACAAAAGTTCTTTTTTTCTAGTAAGTGATAGCTTCATCTGCCTTATGCTATGTTTGTAATACTTAAAAAATGCTGGGACTTTTGTTCATGTCTGCTCCTTGCAAAATATATGAATTTTAGAATGCTCCTTTGTCATGAAGAGAGGCAACCTCACATCCACAACCACTGTTATTGAAATAATCTTTGCATTTGTTGAGTCAGCACCAATTTATTAAAAAAAAAAGAGCATTTGGTGCCTTTTGACTACTTGCCATTGACTGAATAGATATAAGACAGAGCACAAAGAGTGAACCATAGCTAAGTCAATTGGCATCATGAGTGGATATACACACACACACACACACACACACACACACACAGACAACCTGAAATTCATTAGGTTGGTCAGTTACGACAATGGTGAGAGAACGCAATTCAAAGACAAATATGTCTGAAGTGAGAAAAAGCTCATTATTGCCTTATTAACATGTCTCTGAATCATATGCTAGCCCTCACTGGTGCTGTCAGACCTCAGAGCTATTGTGTTTACCCTAGCAGCTCATGCAAAGGGATGGCAAAGCCACCCCCAGCAGTCAAATTTATACACCCATGCTTGCACCCCACACACACACACATACATTTGTGGAACTTCATTCCTGCCCCTGTAGTCATGCATGCACAGACATACACACACACACACACACACACACACACACACACACACACACACACACACACACACACACACACACACACACACACACACACAACACTCCGTCCCCACATCTCTGCTGAACTTACTTGCTTACTTGCACTTCAGGTGCTTCAATAGGAGTGAATGGGTGATCACTGTATTTTTACAATGGTCACTTTTTCATACAACGGTGAAATTGTATGCTGTTGTGTGATTAAATTGGGAGCTCCCAGCATTACTTGGGGAGAACACATGGCTAATGAGCATTAGCTGCTCCCCAGGACTGCTACATTAACATGCAACTCTGCCTACAAGAACCTTGTCTGTGCTGTGGCCCCCACTAGTGGAAAACCTCAGCAGAAGGGTAGTCTAAGAATCAGAATGGCTTATACCAAGGGGGAAATGGCCATGTTATAGCTTTCTTCTTGCAGTAAGCCTTTCTGAATTCCAGATATACACACATACTTGGTTTAATCTTTGACTAAACCATACCTCTCAACTTCCTAGCACAAGAAATCTGGTCAAAGCCTTAAATAACAGGGGGACAAAGATCCAAAAATAGGGACAGATTTTAAATATTGCTGTTATAAACTTAGAATATTGTTAGAATAACAGGTTTTGTGTTAGCTTGCATTTTCCTGAAGGATATGAAGTCTGAATCTCAAATGTATGTTATCATTTAGTGACTTCAATCCTATGTAGTTTCCCAGAAAAAAACACAAATTTTAAGAGGAGCAGACCAAACATATGAGGCAAAACATCTGGACATTCTGTAGAAATCTGGGCAGTTGAAAGTTATGCTTAGCAGTGTTAATGATCTGATTTTGGTGTTTATGCCTTGCTTATTTTATATCTTAGTACATATGTTAAATATATGTCTAGGTTATCTATACATTTAGTTTTCTTTTTACCAAATGCTTAGGTTTAGGCATTTAAAAACATGTGAACTTGAGTTCATATGCTTGCATACACACGTCACCTACACTCGTTATAGCTTCTAAGCATGGTATTACATATTGCTGTAATCTGTACCAAATGCTGCCTGAAAAACTGTAAGCAAATTATCAGATGCTGCTGTTGTATTTTCAGCTAAGATAAAGTACACTAAACTAATCATATTGCATTGCTGTCCATCTGGCAATACAATACAAATTGTGGCAACGTCCGATCTACAGAAAACTTGCAGGATATAACACTTAGAAGCTGCAATTAGCAACAGGAAGGCAAATAGTGGCCTTTTCTAGAGTTTCTACTCATGGCATATGTATTTTGTGAGGGTCTGTATTACAGCGTTGACCGCTTAAAGTGTGACAACCTCTTCATCGACACCTATATGTTGAACGTCCCAAAACAGCGAATGGTCACATAATCGATTTCTTTCCAAGAGAAAGATATCGCTAGGCCAAATATGGACGAAACACTACAACAAACACTATAAAGTGGGTGGCTTCCCCCCCAAACTCCCCCTAACTAAATATACTAACAACAAGATCACACTACAGTGGGGAAAAGGGCAGATGCAAGACTTCCCTTGGAAAAAAAATCGATGATGTGGTCGTTCACTGTTTAGGACATTTGACATATAGGGGTCGATGAAGTAGTTGTCGAGATTCTAAGCAGTCGACGTTATAATATAGACCCTGTTGTGATGAAAGTAGGCAATCTTGACTACCAGTTTCTCTCTCTATTTCTTTGTAGCCTACATTATTTAACTTTCTTTGGAACGCTGAGTGACCAAAGGGTGTTCCTTATTTTTGGTGCCACTTTTCTAAGAACACATAAAACATGAATCTGGGGTATAGTGATATCTGGTATAAGTAAAAGTATTAGTAGTAGCAATCCAACATATGCCTTCAGAACTCATAACTGTGAACTAGACTTTTATGTTAGTATCAGGTGGGCTTTGTTATAAAGTCTGGAAGCTGTTATTCAATAACAGTAGAAGACATACCGGATTTTGAAGGCTTGAGCATATGTTACAACTGTGACTGATGATGTAAATGCTTCTGAACTTGCTCAAAGCACAGCACAAGAAAGCACATTCTGGAGCTCCTGAACTTTTGACTTATGTGCATTTATAGACCTATGTCAAGAAATTATTGCTTCTGGACATACATTTTTACAACAGCAGCATTGTGACTTTCATAGGTTCATAGGTTCATAGGTAGGTACTAGGCTATCGGCCCTAGGGCCCATACAAGCCTAGCCAAAAAATGTACCCTGGCTTTCGCCACCCAAGAAAATTATTTTCCTGTGCCCCTGTCGAGCAGAGCCACAGAAGTGATCCCCGGGGTGAATTTCCCATTTCCCATCCAATCATCAAGATTTTTCTTGAAGAGTGCTAATGAGGAGCTCTGTTTGACATAGATAGGTAGTCTGTTCCAGAGTATGGGAAGTCTCTGGGACAGGAATCTATCCCTCCAGCATGTTCTGTTTATTGTGGTGACAAGGTTAAGGTCCCTAGAGCGTGTAGCTCGGAGGGATTGGGATTTCTTTAAGTGAAGCATGTCCAACAGCTCTGGGTTTGACATAGCTTTTTATGTTAGGCAGAGATCGCCCCTGAGTAGGCGATATGCGATGGAGTAAAGCTGTAGCTTTTTGAGACGGTCTGCATAGAGCATCTGTTTGAGGCCAGTAATCCTCTTTGTGAGGTATTTCTGTGGTCTTTCCTGTTGTTGTAGATGTCTTGTGAGGTACATACCAAAAGGGGCGTTGCACTCTATAATGGGTCTAATGAGTGATGAGTAGAGGGGAAAAAATGACCTCTTTTTTTCTGGATGAGAATCCTTTTGTGATGAGATGAGCCACGTAGAAGGATTTCCTGACCACTGTGGCGATGTGATTATCAAAGGAGAGACTACTGTCCACCTATGTCCCAAGGTCTCTTATCACATTTTAGGCATTAAGTAGACTACCATCTATGTGGCAGTTCATGGGTACAGAGTTTTTACCAAAGGGGATGACAATACACTTTTTGGCATTGAGCTTCAGGCCATGGCTTTGACACCAGGTATCTGTCTCAGTGAGGCCCTTTTGTAGTTTGTCCACATCGTTAGGAGTTTTGATTATGGCTCCTAGTTTGCAGTCATCTGCGAACTTTGTTAGCCAAAGACCTTCTGTGTTGGCCTGCACTTCAGAGAAGTAGATACCAAACAGGAGAGGACCCAGGACTGAACCCTGTGGTACTCCACTTGTCACTGGTCTGATGTCGGATTTGGAATCCGCTACTTTCACACTGTGGGTTCTGTCCGTGAGCCAGTTGGCAACCCCTCTTGTGACATAGGGATTTATACCTAGTTTAGTGAGCTTATCTATAATTCCAGAGTGGGGGGATGGTGTCGAAAGCCTTGGCGAGATCTAGATAAGCTGTGTGAACCATTTTACCCTCATCTATGGCTTTGGTGACTGCTTCAAAGAAGTCAATCAGGTTTAGGAGACATGATCTGCCTTTTACAAATCCAAAATGAGTAGGGTCCAAAAAAATAATTGTGGTGTTTGTACCATTTTACACAATAATGTGTATAATGGGAGGTTTACAGTAAAACCAGAGTACATAACAGAATGATTGCAATGTTACTATTCCTGCTTCGGTTTCTGTATGACTGTCCTGCTGACTTTCAAAGATCAGTATATTTTTCTTTCAACGAATGTTGAATATGGCTAATATGTGCTCAGACAGTATTTGCATGCATATATAAACTGTAGGGAAATAATCATGTCTTCCATTACAAAACAGATTTGGTTTAAAGTCTCTCTGAGTAGTGTAAATGAGCCAGGATTTAGCCACATTAATTTAAATTTTGTTTTTTTCATAGAGTATTACTAATAATACTAAATAAGAATATAAATATTGTGTTGTGGCATTGCCGTTAAATAAAGAGATTGCAGTACTGCTTGTATAACCTAGCTTTAGACTGACATTTCTTCCAAGTGCTATGGCTAGCCATTACCTTCAGTCTGGTGATCTTTTAAAATGCACGTAGCCTAGTAGGGCACACTGAATAAAAACAGCTTTGTTTTTATGCAAGTATGTCTGTCAGTTGGGGGAAGGGAGTTTCACAGCACAAACTGTGCCTGTCTTGTTCCAACTTTTGTTAGTGACTTCCAGAGCTGCATTGTCACTGCCAAAGACAGCAAATTCAAAAAGAAGCTGTTTAGCAAATAAACTGAGCGCTCTCTTTTGCATTCTATGTAGGTTTGACAACATGTTGCTTTTACTTTCAGAAGAGATTGTGATGAGGACGTCTACATCTGGTGTATGCACGTGTATGTCTGGGTGAAAAATCATATATATCATGTCAGTCTCTTAAAATCATTTATCTCTACCTTCTTTAAGCTATTCACATTGCCTCTCCACAACCTGACTTTGTTAGGATATGATGTTTTCAAACTCAGGGGGCAGAAACATAGGATCATTTTTTTTAATTTTTAAATGTCTTGTTACCTTGTAGACTGACTTTATTCCCAAGCAAAATAAATGAATATGATACATACAATGATAAAAACAACAAAAATGATAAAGTGACATTTTATTTTTCGCTTCGTCAGTGCATGGAGAGGCAACCTTAGCATTACTGTTTAAACGTGAACTAGTTACCTTCATAACACTATCATCTGGTATTGTTTTCACCGTGGCAGCCTTGTGTCACAGAGAAAGGGAATAATGACAAAGCTAAAGGCAGTAACACTTTTCAAGTGTAATCTCTTCCTGACGCAAGAGGTTGAGAGCTATGCGATTTGTCATGTGTCATTCCCATGAACAGCAGCAATAAAAAAATGTAATGCAGTGCAGAATGTTTACTTGCTGTGCTGTAGGGCAGTATAATTAGGTGAACAAAGACAGAAGGAAAATGGAAGTATGAACTAACACAGACTGCAGACTAGGAATGGGGAAGAAAAATATCATGAGACAATTAAAATGAGTTCCTAAATGTACAGGAAATTAAAATCTTATGAACATTTCTCCATTTAAAGAGGACTCTGAATTCTTCTATACAGATCAGTAGTCAGACCAGCCTGGCAGACTGCTTTCAGTCATGGATAAAGCAGGTAGTATTCAGAGTCAGTCAGTTAGTTGTCCTGGTCATTTTCTGTAGGACCCTGTTAATTCCTCAAGTGCTGAATGCAAGTAAGGCTGCTATGTGGTAGAAACAGGAAATGCTGTTAACAGTTGTATGTCTAATCCTTCATACTTAAACTTCAGAAATGTAATTTAGGCTGCTGGTACATACACGTATAAATCTAGTCATGATATTATTCACCACTCAAGAGAATAACACAAACAAATCTTGATCATGGACTGTAGTTTTGGAATACCTCCTCTGTTAACTGCAGTGTGAAAAAAGAAGGCAGCTACAGTACTAGTTTATATTACTTTATATCCATTAAGCTTACTGGCAACCTTCATAGTTTCCAGAGTAATGAATAAGAAGCATTTGCAGCCGTGAATGAATGAGTTTTTTGCAAGTCTATGATGAACATTGCACTTTTCTTGCACTGCATATTAAAACGGTACATGCATTGTTTACCTACACAGCATGTGTACTCTTCTGTACCTACAAAATGCATTAGCTATATGCAGATACCAATCAAAGGTTGAGAAAAGTCTCAATTTACTCATGTATGATAGCATTACATCTTCTACTGAAGTGAAAGAAATGTGTTATACAGGGCAAACATTTGATTAAAAAAATACTTGCTAGTCAAATTATATTTTTGCAGAGATTAATGTGGTGCTGCAGTAGCGTTGTCACCTCACAGTAAGACGCTGTCCGGTTCAATTCTCAGCTAGAGCGTCTTCTGCGTGGAGACATGCGTGAATGGGCGTACCTTCGTTGAAGGTTGTGCTTCAGGCCTGGCAAGCCGGTACGTAAAAATCAACTGCCAATCATTAACGGACATCCGAAAGACACAATGTATAAACTGTCCCAAAGGCATACCTATCAACCTGCCAATATTGAAAATAGGTTGAAAAGCACTTGAAAATTAGATATAAGAGGCCAAAAATCTGGACACATAATTAGCATACAGTTTGTTTACCGAATAGCACATAACTCTTCCTACTTCAAGTAGGATTATGGCTTACTTCTCAGAATCACAAGTTTAAAAAAATGCTAAGTGATAAAAATATAAGCATATTATGAACAACATAGCTAAAGTCTGAAACAGTCTCAAAATCATTTATTTTCTGAAAGGGGGGGATTTAAAATTTGAGTTCTCATTTGTTAAATTATTGGTGTCACCAATATATTGGTTATGTAATCTAGTTTTCTGTGTACTACCAGGCTTTAAAATCTTATGTGATAGGTGTTGAGATTGGTAAAATCCTGGAAAGGGGTATATCAAGGCTGCAGACAGGCTCATACCTCCAAAGGTGGATAAATCAAGTCTGAAAGTCTGTACATTCCACCAAAATAGGTACAGCCGAGAGATCTGCACACAAAGACTCGAGTCATAGAAACATTTTCTTTTTCTTTAATTCTTGCTGACAGCTCCTCTGATTAGTTATTTGACTTTGTTTCCCTTTTTCTTGCTTACATGTATGTGTGAATAGTGTGTTGATATGTTAAATTAGGATTACAGCTGCAGTGTTACCTTTCTGTAATATGAACCACAGCTTTTAATGAGGCAACAAATAATACTTTAGCTTAGCTTGAAACTGTAAAATTAGAGATGCCAATACATCAAAATCAAAGCAATATTTAATATTTCTGGGTCTGTACTCTTCCCCATGGGGTAGAATGTTCTAACAAACATTAGGGCATTTACCATATGACTAGTATCTGTAATAATTATTGTATTCCAAAAGTGAGCAAAAACGTTGTGAGAGGAAAGGTTTTAGAGTTTGGTGGATGTTAGGAATGAAACATTAAGGTAGGCTTCCATTTATTGATGTGAACAGAGTATTAATTTGTTTTGTTTCACGAGTATTAAGTTTTAGACTGGAGTACTGTCCTTTTTACATTTAGACACATCACATAGAAAAGGAGAAATAATATAAGTTAAGCATAGAAGCAATTCATATATAAATTCAGCATAGAAACACTTTACCTTATCAGACAGGATCTATGAAGTACATTTCTTCACCATTTTGCTCAGAGAAAAAAACTACAATCCTGTACCAAAACGATGAGAAGATCGAAGTAAATCCAGAAAAGTATAGGCATTTGGCCTCAACAAACAGGAAGCCTTTGATTCCTTATGGGGGAGTGTAGAGAGAAAACATACATCTAATGCTCACAAGTGTTAATCTAGTGTTCTCAAAGGCTAAAGAGGAAAATGTAAAAGTGCATAAGGACCTTCAGAAACATTTTAAAGGAAGTTTTCAGCAAAATGTTGGCCAATTTATTACACACAGTTTGAAAATGAGAAAGAATGCTATCAGCTTTACTTGAAATGGATAAAAGATAACATGCCTTCTTCAGTGGATGTCAGTAATATTCCCTTCTATGTGATATTGTAATGGAATGGCATATTTTAATTTTTGTTTCTGTATTTGTTAACTGGGTAGGTATACTGGTTCATGAATTCTTTTCAGTTATGATGTGGACTACAGGCAAGTATAGCAGTTGAAAATAGTACATGGAATATTTTGAATAGGTAACGAAAGGGAAACACATCCATTAAAGTCTATTTAAATGCTACAGAGAAGTTACACTTCATCATTTAAGTCAGTGGTACACAATAAAGCAAAAAACAGCTTAGCTTCTGGTGTCAGTCAAAGGGGATTCAATATCTGTCAGCCTGGAAAGACATGGTTGACAGGCCATGCTGCTTTGCTAAAGATGGTCTGCCGCTGTCTCCCCTAGGCCTTTGGACACTGGCAAAGACATTAGCCACCCCTGTTGTGCCTTTCCCCTGCATTGTCAAAATAACCAACCTTCCAACATAACAGGATCTCTAGATAAAATCAAGGTACTGTTGCTTAATACTAGGAGTCTAAACAAAAAACTGCACTCCCTGGTAGCACTCCTCACTTTGGAGGATGCTGATGTCTATGCAGTCGCCAAGACATGGTTCAAAGGCATGGAAAGCACCCCGGCCATGCAGGGCTACAATGCCTTCCATACGTTCAGACCACAAACTAAGCATGAAAGAACTAAAGAGGAAGCGTCGCCATCATTAAGGATAAGTACACCTAGAGAGTGGTTAAACAGTATGACTGTCTTGAGCTTCTCTGTCCCACAGCATGAAACAGGAAAAGCATACCACATACCTGGACTTACTGGAGTCACTTGCCATACAGGACAACACCTTACTCATGGGTGATTTTAATTATCGTATCATCGACTGGGAATCATACAAATATGCTGGCTTAGAGGTTTTTAGACTTTGTCAGTGCAAATGCTCTTAAATAGCTAGTCAACATACCCACAAATGGCTCAAATGTCCTGGACATAATACTCACTGACATGGGAGAGCATTGCACACCCCCCCCCCCGTGATGTCCTTCCTAGTAAGATCAGACCATAAATCAGTCTCATTCAATGTAATAAGACCAGATGCCCCATTGAGCTTAAGAATTTTTCAAAGACATACTACCTCCTACTAAGTGATGGTATAAGAAGTTTCAAACCCTCCTCAAATGCAGATAACATGGACTCCATGCAGAGGTGTACACCAATGCCCTGTATAACCACTTAAGCAGTTGGATAGAATTGGCTGTACCTGACCAGATTAAAACCAGGCCTTGCTAAAAAAACAAGCCACCCTGGTGGACCCCTAGTATAAGCAGGCTATACAACAAGAGAAAGAAACTAATGTCCAAGAACAAGAGGGAACTGGCTCAGCAGAGGAAGAAATCCCTCTCTAGCTTAAACAAACAAGTTAGACATCTTGTCAAGTCCTCTAAAGTTAATTATGAAACACAAATAGCCTCCCTAGCAAAGGATAATCACAAGACATTCTTTAACTATGTCCGAAATCTAAAAGGGAACACCCAGCTATGCACCGAACAGGTTATGGATGGCACTATCCATACTCAATCAGCGGTAATAGCTAACCTGCTATCTAACAAATTTGGAACAAAACTCACCCTCCCCGTCCCCTCCAGTTGTCCCTAAAAAGTATACCTGCCACCATTTGTCAGCCTATTATCTCAAGAGAGCAGGTCATTTCTTCGCTCTCCAAGGCCAAAAAAAATGACATCAATGGGGCAAGATAACATCGCAGGTTGCCTTTTAAACAATTTAAAACATGACTTAGCAGACCCACTTGGATGGCTGTTTAACCACAGACAGCGAACTGGCTATGTTCTGGCAGAATGGAGGACAGCAACAGTAATCCCTCTACACAAAGGGGGTGGTGGCATCAACCAACCCAGGGAATTATAGGCCCATAAGCTTGACTAAGGGAATTATAGGCCATGGAAAGAATCATTATGGACCTTATTAACAAAGACATAGGTATTCTCCAAACTCTGGACCTAACCCAGTTCAGATTCATTAAAGGTAGATCATGCCTGTTAAACATGGTTGACTTCTTCGAGAAAGTCACCAAGGCCCTAGACGAGAGAGACAGGTGCATACAACCTATTTTGACCTAGCCAAGGCATTTGATACAATTCCTCATGCAGGTATTATACAGAAACTCTCCCAAATGTGAACTAACCCCTACATTACCAGATGGGTAGTCAACTAGCTCAACAACAGGACACACACAGCCACAGTGGGGGATTTCACCTCTAGCAAAAGACCAGTCACCAGTGGCTTACTGCGGGGTTTTGTGCTGGGCACCTTACTGTTCACAATATATTTCTCATAGGACCATGCAAACTTGGAAGGCCTGTGGCTGAAAAAGTTCACTGAAGATTGAAAATTGGGAGCAATCATTGAATCTCCCAGTGATGTTAATATACTGCAGACAGGGTTAACACAGGCAAAAGATTTGTGCCAAAGCCATGGATTAAAGATAAATGTAAAACAATGCATTATTATTCCCTTTTTGAAAGCTCACATCCCTGTTAATTACATTATAGACAGCACCCCTCTAAGTGCAGACCCAGTGGTATGTGATCTGGTTGATGGCATTTGACACAATCCCCGACTCGGGTATTATAGAGAAACTCTCCCAATTGGGAATTAACCCCTACATTACCAGATGGGTAGCCAACTGGCTCATTGACAGGACACATATTGTCCAAGTGGGTGACTTCATCTCTAGCAAAAGACCAGTCACCAGTGGCATACCACAAGGTTCTGTGATGGGCCCCTTACTGTTGGGAATTTATTTCCCAGAAGTCCAGGCAAACTTGGATGGCCTGTGGCTGATCAAGTTCTCTGACAATTGCAAATTGGGAGCAATAATCGAGTCCCCTAACAATGTTAATATACTGCAGCCATGGTTAACACAGACAAATAATTGGTGCCAAAGTCATGTATCAAAGCTAAATGCAAAATAATGTATTACTATTCCCCTTGGGAAGGCTGACATCCCTGCTATTTACATTATAGACAGCACCCCCCTAAGTGTAGACCCAGTGGTACATGCTCTGAGTACACAGGTTGATAGCAACCTGAACTTTAACCAGCAAGTATACACAGTAATAATAACATCCTTCTAAATGACAGATCTTATAAGTAAAGACATCACCTCTAGATCTAAGGATGTTATAACTCCATTCTACGTGGCCCTCATCTGACCATTAATTGAGTATAAAGTTCCTTTTTTGCATGTACCTCACCAAACACCTGCAACAACTGGAGAGACCACAGAGATTTCTTACCAAGAAATCACACGGAACACAAAATAAGTCTTACCCAGAAATACTGAAAGCCCTGTCACTATATTTTTGTCTCCCATAGGATGCTAAGGGGTGACCTGTGCCTGGCTTTCAGGGCAGTCTCTGACTTGGGCGGCCCAGATTGAGATGCTACAGATTTGTAAATCAAATTGCACAAGGGTCACTCGCTCCACGGATCTTAACCTAGTCTCTGACATGAACAGGTCATGCTGGTGTGACAGATACATCTACCAGAGACTTCCACTTCCCTGGAATAAGCTTCCATTTCATGTGAAACAGAACCCCTTCCTGACGGTCTTCAAATGCAGCCTAGATCAATAGATGGGTGACCGTAAATTCACTCCTGGGGTGCTGCTCATGTCCCTCATGGACAGAGTAAGTTGGTATTAACTACCATAGACCCTTACCTCTGCAAACTTCACTCACCTAACAATTGTGGCAACTCAGGATAAATATGGTTAAGCTTGTAAGGGCTCTAGGGCAATTAGCCTAGTAACCTCTTATGAACTTATGAACCTATGAAGTGGAACTCAATAAAGAAAGGGCAGTAGGCTTGCTTTCAGAGTCAGGTAAGTCTGACAAGACCAACCCCTCTCCCACCCCCTCCCCATTGAGACAAAACAGCCAGAATACACCTGCTCATGTCAGTCTGATAATTTATGGCCCTAAAGACCAGATTGCCTCCCTGACCTTCTTTAAACACAACCTAGATCAATGGCTGGGTGACTGTAAATTCACTCCTGGGATGGGCATTCAAGTCCCCGCTGGACAGAGGTTGTTATTAACTACCATAGACCCTTACGTCTGTGAACTTCTCTCACCTAACCACCAACAATTGGGGCAAGTTGGGATAAATATGGCTAGGTTTGTAAGGGGTCTAGGACGGTTACCCTAGTAACCTTCTATGAATCTATGAACTAATAAAATTATGTTGAAACAGTACATGCAAAAAAACACCATTATTAAAGAAAATAAGTGTGCATTACAAACATGAATATCCTTCCAACAAATAAATAATAAAAAAAGTATAGGACAAATAGGAGTAAGGAGGATGACATAATGATGTAGCGGCCAGATAAGAAATTAGGGGTGGAAATTATGATTTATGCTAGGGGCAGGAAAAAGTATGATAATAAATAAAAGGTGATTTTTTTGTTTTCCATTCATGAATCTGGTAAGAGTTGTATAATGTAAACAGGATTCAGAAGAGGTCAGCCATTACCATTAAAACAGTGGCAGTCACATATGTTTCATAAAAAACTTAATACCGAATATTTCATAGTTACTTTTTCGATGCTTGTGTGGTGGTAGTTGGTTTGCTTTAGCAGGGTCAGTTGTAGTTAAACTTTTGTTCCACCAGGGTTAGGATAATTTTGGTATTTCTTAAGTATTGACTTGGATGTTTGACCAGGTGTGACTAGACGTGAGCAGTTACTTTATCTGTAGGTGGTGGTGTACTTATGGTTACGATAGCAAAAGTGTACCTTGTTCATTGTTTATTTTAGGGTAAGATTGTGACCATGATGTTCAAATTGGCTGCATGAGGATATAACTGTACAGATTGTACTAATTGGAGTTTATATGGTAGTATTATTACAGCAGGAATTAAAGATCACTTGAAAAAGATCATTTTCTAACTTACATAGGTTCAGAGGTGTTTATTGGGCTAACGACCACAAGGTCTGTTGTAAACCTAGCCATGCATCCCAAATCTCTGATAAGTTCTGCTACCCTTGATAAGTGTAAGCATGGGCCTGGGAGAAAAAACATTCACAGGTTGCCTGTGTCCATTAGAGACATAGGTGCCAAACCAGGGATGAATTTCAAGTTTCCCATCCAACTGTCCAAGTTGCACTTTAATTGGGTTAGGGAGTAACTCTGCTTCACATGGATGGGAAGCCTGTTCCATAGACGAGGTAGTCTCTGGGATACATACCGTGGATATAAAATGTTTACACACAAAATGCCAGGTTTTTGTCATATAAAACAATGAGGCCACAATAAATCATTTCAAAACTTTTTCCACCTTTAATGTGACCTATAATCTGTACAATTCAACTGAAAAACAAGCAAATCTGTTAGGGGAAAAAAAATAAAAAATAAAAAACATGCAATACGCTGGTTGCAAAAATGTGCACACCCTTAAACTAATAATTTGTTGTGTGTGCACATCCTTAAACTAATACTTTGTTGAAGCACCTTTTGATTTAATTACAGCATTCAGTCTTCTTGAGTACATCTTGAATTGACAATATTTGTCCACTCTTCCCTGCAAAAGCACTCCAAATCTGTCAGATTGCGAGGGCATCTCTTGTGCATAGTCCTCTTCAAGTCACCCCACAGATTTTCTATTGGATTTAGGTTTGGGCTCTGGCTGGGCCATTCCAAAACTTTAATTTTCTTCTTGAGAATGCTTGGGGTCATTGTCGTGTTGAAAGATGAAATTCCTCTTCATCTTCAGCTTTCTAGCAGATGCCTGAAGGTTTTGGGCCAAAAGTGACTGGTATTTGGAATTGTTCATAATTCCCTCCACCTTGACTAAAGCCCCAGTTCCAGCTGAAGAAAAGCAACCTCAAAGTATGATACTGTCACCACCATGCTTCACCGTGAGGATGGTGTTCTTTTGGTGATGTGAAGTGTTGTTTTTGTGCCAAACATACCATTTGGAATTGTGGCCAAAAAGTTCAACCTTGGTCTCATTAGACCATAACATATTTTCCCATATGCTTTTGGAATACTTGATATATTGTTTAGCAAATTTTTGCCAGGCCTGGATGTTTTCTGTTTAAGAAAAGGCTTCCGTCTTGCAACCCTACCCCATAATCCAGATATATGGAGAATATGCAAGATTGTTGTCACATGTAGTACAAAACCATAAATGCCAGTAATTCTTGCACCTCCTTCAGTGTTGCTGTAGGTCTCTTGGCAGCCTCCCTGATCAGTTTTCATCTTGTCTTTTCATCAATTTTGGAGGGACATCCAGTTCTTTGCAACGTCACTGTTGTCCCATATTTTCTCCACTTTTTGATGACTGTTTTCATTGTGTTCCATGGTATATTCAATGCTGTGAAAAAAATTTTGTACCCTTCTTCAGACTGATACCTTTCAACAATGACATCCCTTTGATGCTTTGTAAGCTCTCTGCAAACCAAGGCTTTTTCTGTAGCAAGCTAATGTCAGGAAAATCCTACTAGGACAGCTGAACTTTATTTGGGGTTAATCAGAGTCTCTTTAATTGCTGGCAGGTGTATACCCAAGAAGACTGAATGCTGTAATTAAATCAAAAGGTGCTTCAACAAAGTATTAGTTTAAGGGTGTGCACACTTATGCAACCAGCATATTGTACGTTTTTTTATTTTTTCCTCTAACAGATTTGTTTTTCAATTGAATTGTACAGGTTAAAGGTCACATTAAAGGTGGGACAAGTTTTGAAATGATTTATTTTGGTCTCATTTTATATATCAAAAAAAAAACTGACATTTTAACAGGAGTGTGTAAACTTTTTATATCCACTGTACCTATCTCTCCAGCAAGTCCTATTTATATCACAGGCAAGGTTTAAGTCTTTAGAACGGGTAATTCTGGTGCCGTTTGTTTTGTGGTATGCAGGAGGTCATTGTGGATATGCAGATAGATTCATTGATTGTAAAAGCTGTTTTTGTGTCTGATGTCAGATTGGAGGCAGAGTAACATGTTTTAAGCTGTGTTAAATCTCTAGCAGTTGAGGTACTGACCTGATGTTTATAGGAGAAAGATGGATCTAGCCATATCACAAAATATTTTTACAGTTGCATTTGTCTAATGGAGGTGGAATTTGTAGCATGAATTTTTAAAGGGTTGTTCCTTTTAATTTTCTTTAAGTACTAAACAGCCTGCATGTTGTTTTGAGGCAACAATGTTTTTTTTTTTTTTTGCAGCTAGAGTAGCATCTTGTTAAGAATGGCATTAAAGTGGTTTTGTACTGACTTGGTATTGTTTCAGAAGCTAGAATAATGATGTCATTTTGTAAAATGGAAGGTTTTGAAGAAAAGTAGGATAGAGGAAGTCCTGGAAGCTATTAATGAAAAGGGAAAAGAATGGAGGCCCAAGGACTGCACCTTGAGTGACTTCGGGCCTGAAGGTACCATTGTCTGATGGGTGGGCTCTTGCCACAGTGATGAAAGAGCTATCCATTCATAATGCTGTATTAAGTTTTATTTTACTGACAGGATTTCTGATTTTACAGCAAATATATGCTGACATATGTAAAATCTGGCTTCTCCCTTCCAAATATCTAGCAACATTTCACAAAGCACCTTCTTCATGATTTTACCTGTCAGTGTGGTCATACTAAGTAGTTTATTATCTTGACTAATTTTTAGTTCTCCTTTGTTAGGTGTCATGAAAAGTGATGCAGGGAAAGGATTCCTAAAGGCAGCAGCCAAGAGAATGAAGTATAATGCCACTCTGCAACTTCTCCACAATCTGCAGAAGTGAATACAGAAGTCCAACGAAGGTTATTACTCTGATAACTCAAAAAATGAATGCAAACAATCTGACAATGGGAAACAATGAACAAATGAGTAGAAATGGTAATACATTATAAGGAAGAACTTTTAAGAATAGATAGCATAATTCTTTATTACAGAAACAGTACACAGTGAGAACCCTGGCCTGATAGCACAGAGGTTAAACTATAGGATTACCAACTGGTAGACACGGATTCATAACCTAGCTGAGGATCAAATGGGGAGCAGGTGTATCTGTGCAGAAGAAAGGCCTGGCAATCTACTTCTGTAATATGCCACAAAAAACCTATGGGGTCTACCCATATAGT
Organism: Protopterus annectens; assembly: GCF_019279795.1. NCBI lineage: Eukaryota > Metazoa > Chordata > Ceratodontiformes > Protopteridae > Protopterus > Protopterus annectens. Next base: position 194,862,113 of record NC_056739.1, read on the forward strand.
TGCCATGAGTCGATTTCAACACAGGGGCAATTACTTACTTTACATTGTGAGAAAACATGACAAAACATTTTCAGACTTTAATTATGGCAACAAAAGTTGTACAGATACAGAACAGTAGTCGGATATCTGACAACCTAGACAGGCAGGATTTTCAAAATTGCAAAGTGGTTACAATACATAAGACAAGTCAAGCAACTGTTAACAAGAAAGTTTGGAGACCTGATATAGCAGATTGGATGCAGAGATTTGGGGGGGCCTATATTAGAACATTGAAATCTCACAATTTCGAATGTTCTAATATCAACCCCTATTCAGCAAATGCTGAAAATAGCGAAACGACAGAAAATCGAATTTTTTCCTAGGGAAAGAATTTGGTTGTCCATTTCTATCATTTTGTTATTTTCAGCGCTGTGGTGGAAAGTTATGGGTCGGGTTCGGGTAAGTGTGCGATTGGGCATGGGTTAGGTGAGTTAGGGTTAGGGTGTGGGTTAGGTGTGTGCGATTGTGTGGACGTGAGGGTTGGGGCGGGTTAGGTGAGTTAGGGTTAGGGTGTGGGTGAGGTGAGTGTGCGATAGTGACAGACCTTAGGGTTAGGGTTTGGGTTAAGGTAAGTGGATAGTTTGTGGTGTTTGTAAAGTTTATTGTTGGTTTAGCTGTAAGTTTTAGGTGTATGTATGTGGATTGCTGTTTGTTTGGTGTGCTTGTGTTGTGTGTATGTGTTTCGGAACAGCAAATTTTTTCCCTAGGAAAAATTTGCTGTTCTGCATATTTGATGCTGTCAGTGTTCGCTGAAAAGGGGTCGATGTTAGAGCATTTAAAATTGTGAAATTTTGATGTTCTAATATAGACCGGATTTGGGAGGGGGGGTTGCACACAAGGTGAAGTAAGAAACTGTGGGATACAGAAGGAGTTGCCATGAGAGGTAAGCCTTTCAGAGAGTGACCAACCCCTCATGGTAACCTTTTCTGATTCACAGACACCCTACCATAATGATTTTCCTCAAACAGAAGCATTATCACACAGTGTGGTCTCACTGGCCATGATACAGGGTAATGAGGCAATCTGGGGGAGTGACTAATGCAAATTAGCCATGTGCACACCTCCAAAACTGCCTGCGCCTACCAATTTATACTGCTAAGAAATTCACAGAACCACTTGGCTTGGTAAATTACCACAGCTGGCTGAGAAATGTAACTCTGCCAAAAGACAGCAGTCACCCATTGAAGTTAATTACTGAAGCTGCATTACAGGTAAGTTCAGTGAATACATAGGGGTGGGGGGTGTGAGTGTTTGCATATGTGTGGCTGTGTGTGCATGCATGTGCATGTCTCTAGGGATAAGATGACTCAGTGTGTGTGTGTGTGAGTGTCTCTCTCTGTCTGTCTAATTGGGTGATCAGAGTAGGGGGGGCTAGGTTTGGGATCAGGTGTGTGTGTGTGTGTGTGTGTGTGTGTGTGTGTGTGTGTGTGTGTGTGTGTGTGTGTGTGTGTGTGTGTGTGTGTGCATCAGAGCATGTACATGGGTGAATGTGTGTGTGTTCACAAGTCCAGTCAACCGGGGATGTGTGATGTTGAGTGTGGGTGTGCACACATGAATGTCTAGATGTGTATGTGTGTGAGTGAGTGGGGGATTGTTATCCCTCTGTGTTGTTGCTCAGGAATTATGGACAAAGCCAGAAATAATGGAAAGCTTCTAAATGTTACTCTGTTTCATTTATAAAGTTAATAGAACAACATGCTTTGCAGCAATTTGCATTTTTAAAACAATAAGAAATATGAAACTCTAACGTTGGGCATTATTGACTGACCATAATCCTCAGTGGTTTACCAGAATATCTAAAATGTTACAAGGGGTACAGCAAATATATAAGGCAACCTCAAGGATGTTCTGGCAACTTATGTAGAGTTAATAAGTATGGTGTCTGTCTGAACATGATGCTTGGATCACCAGAAGGCATTGCCGATGAAAGTTCAACTGCTGAATCCTACACTAAGGCACTGTACGATCACATCCACTCATGCATGAATCGTGCCATCCCAAATAGAACCAAAATGCTCTCATCCAAAAAAAGGAAGCCAATCTGGTGGTCCCCTGCCATAAACAAACTTTACAACAAAAGGAAGAAACTTTTGCAGAAAAGAGGAAAATCCCAGGATGCAAAAAACTCCCTTACTAGCCTCAGTAAGAAACTGAGATGCCTCATAAAATCCTCCAAAGCTAGTTATGAAAATAAAATTGCCAAAGATTCCAAAGACAACCACAGAGCATTCTATAACTATGTCAAGAATCTAAATGGCAATGCTCAGATCTGCTCTGAGCTAAAACAGAATGGCAATAAATATACTGATCCAAAGGATATTGCCAATATCCTGGCAGATCGATTCAGTGCCAACTTCACCCCCCTCTCATCCCCTAAATGGCCCATCTCAATACCGGAAGATTGCCAAATTCCAGTAATAACGGCCACACAGGTACAAAACGCACTCTCTAAAGCCAAGAATACAGCATCCATGGGACCAGATGACATCCCGGGCTGTGTACTACATGGACTACAATATGAACTGGCACCTCACCTAAGTGTCATGTTTAATCATAGCCTCACCTCAGGTTTCGTGCCCACTGAGTGGCGCAGAGCTACAGTTATCCCAATCCACAAGGATCCACCTTGGATCCCAGAAACTACCGTCCCATCAGTCTGACAAGCCTTATCTGCAAGGCCATGGAGCGTATTATCATGGAACTTATAAACAAAGACATTGGCAACCTTCAGACACTGGACCCCACCCAGTTTGGGTTTGTGAAGGGCGATCTTGTCTCCTGAACCTGATTGACTTCTTTGAATCAGTCTCCAGAGCCATGGACAAGGGTAAGGTGGTCCACACAGCCTATCTAGACCTTGCCAAGGCCTTTGACACCATCCCCACTCTGGAATCATAGATAAACTTACTAAGTTGGGTATTAATCCCTATGTCACCCAATGGGTTGCTAAATGGCTTACTGATAGAACCCACACTGTAAAAGTAGCCGACTCCAAATCCAGCTCCAGACAAGTGACAAGTGGAGTACCTCAGGGTTCAGTCCTGGGGCCACTCTTGTTTGGCATCTACTTCTCTGAAGTACAGGTCAACACTAAGGGACTCTGGCTAACAAAGTTTGCAGATGACTGCAAACTGGGAGTTATTATTGAATCCCAAATGATGTGGATATTCTACAAAAGGGCCTTACAGAAACAGATGCTTGGTGCCAGAGCCATGGGCTCAAGCTCAATGCCAAGAAATGTATTGTTATCCCTTTGGAAAAAACATGTATCCATGAATTACCATATAGGTGGCAGTACACTAAACACAGAAAGTGTGATAAGAGACTTAGGGACACAGGTGGACAGTGGTCTCACCTTTGATAACCACATCGCCACAACAGTCAGGAAATCCTTCTATGTGGCACACCTCATCACGAAGGGCTTTTCATCCAGAAAAAAGGAGGTCATTGTCCCACTGTACTCATCCCTCATTAGACCCATTATAGAATACAACGCCCCATTTGGTATGTACCTCTCAAGACATCTGCAACAACTGGAAAGGCCTCAGAAATACCTCACTAAAAGAATCACAGGCCTAAAGCAGATGCCCCTACGCTGACCGCCTTAAAAACTCCAGCTATACTCTGTCGCATATCGTCTACTCAGAGGCGATCTCTGCTTAACATACAAGGCCATGTCAAACCCAGAGCTGTTGGACATGCTACACTTAAAGAAATCCCAATCCCTCAGAGCTACACACTCCAGGGATCTAAATCTTGTCATCACAATAAACAAAACATGCTGGAGGGATAGGTTCCTGACCCAGAGACTCCCCAGACTCTGGAATAGATTGCCCATACATGTCAAGCAGAGTGCCTCTTTGGACCTCTTCAAGAGGAACCTTGACGTTTGGATGGGAGAAAGGAAATTCACCCCAGGGATCACGTCAGTCGCCCTGCTAGACAGGGGTCCAGGAAAGTAAATAATATGGGAAGAAATAGCCAGGGAATTGTTATGGCTAGGCTTGTATAGGCCCTAGGGCTGATAGCCTAGTACCAACCTATGAACCTATGAACCTATGAAATGTGCATTTAGCATCAGTGGTGAAAACATGACATTTATTTTTAAATTAAGTATATTGACCAATCTGCAAAAGATACTTTGTGTGACTACAGCACTCTTTTTCTGAATCCCATTGTAAGAACTGCAGTATAATAGACCTAAGGTGTACTTGGTCCGCTATTTTAAGTGTAAAACAATGCAGAAGAAAGATATATTAAATATCTATATATGATGTATGCATTCAATTCAGAAAGAAGGTGAGAAGAATTACTACAAAGAACAAATGCAATGAGGGAAGCATGTGATAAAATGAACCAAATTATTCCACAGCTTTAAATCCAGCTCTTCTGCAGGCAGTTTTTAATATATTATTAAATATTTAATCTTCAGAGATGTAAATCAGGTTAAATTTGAGGTGGTTCTAAAGCTGTCCTGTTTATGCAGAGTAGCACACTTCAACATATCTGCTTGTACTAATAATGTAGTCAAAAAAGTTTAGCCAGTGAAGTTGATTAACAGAGATACAATGATGAGTACAACCATGAGGACCAATAGTGAAATCAGTTATTGGGCTGCAGGCTTGCTTGGGTTTCTGATGTATGTCAGAGTATAATAAAGGTAAGAAGGTATGCAGCACCAGTAGAAGTAGCAGTTGTAACGGATGTTGTAGTGGGGAAAGGTTTTGTCCTCTATGGTCTATTTTTTTATTTTTTTAGCGATAAGATTTGATACTTGGTTACTTTAGTTCAACGTCAACCAAGAATTTCAGCATGTTTTATATATTGTACCTCAGTGATGAATTTGTTAAGAAAGGTAATATTGAGGGTAGTTAATTATTGGTTGCGAGAAGGACTAATTTCCTTTGGCAGGGCTACCTATGTTTGTGAATAAAGAGCATAGATTTGATTTTATTACTGTTAAGGTGAAGACCCAGATTGTTGATCTACAGGTGTAAAGACTACAACCTGAAGTTTCATGTTAACAGTAAAAAGAGTGGACTCTGACAGAAGGAAGGTAGATTCATCGGTATGGTATATGAGTCAAGTCTCTGCAATTGTTGAGCATGATGTTTACAGATATTATAAAGAGGAGTGAGCAAAGAATATAGTTCTGTCGTACTCCAAGAACAGCTAGGAGAGATCTTGACATGGCTGTGCTCCATCTATTAGCCATGTCTCTGCGTGCATGACAACTGGCAAAACACTTATCACTGCAGCTAAGTCAATATAAAGGATTCTATTTGAGTTTAGTGTGAACAATGTCAAAAGTATTTCATAAATCTATAGAGTGCATCTGCAAATTGGCCACTGCTGAGTTTGTTATAGATGCAATTTACCATGCAAAGAAGTACCAGTGCTAAGATTATGAGTGAAGGAATTCAGGAGGAAGGAGGCATGTTTATCTAGTGACAGAGACAGATCTGTAATTTGTCCAGATTTTCTCAGAATGTCCACATTTTTTGCTTCATATTTTTAGTCCATTCCTCATAAAATGTACTGCTTTCTGGCAAATCATGGAGCATTAAATTTGTTAAATAATGACAAGACATTTGAGTTTCAGACTTCTTGTCCTTCATTAAATGCAAGCCGATGCAAAATCCGTTATTCTGGCAACTTACTAAGTTATTAAGAGCAATATTTAAAATCTGTCCCTGATTTTGGGCCTTTGTCTCCCCAGTACTTTTGACTTTATCTAGAATTCTTGTGCCAAGACATTAAGTGGCATGTGGATAGAGAAGGTCATGTTGACAGAAGGAATTATATAGACTGTTAATAGCATTTTATTTAGCAATATTTTTAGTCTTTTAGAGTCTGTTCTGTGATTAATGATGACTAGTGGAGACTGTATCCCATTTATGGTATAAGTGCATTTTACACAGAAGCAAATTTAGCACCATGATAATGTCACTTCCTGATACAAATAATTTCTCTAATCTGAAGCAGGATGGTTTCTACATGTAAACTGTTACTCTGTCTCAAGTGGCCCGTGAAATGATGTCATGCATTCCGACACACACAATTTGTCAAGAAATGACTTGTTATTCTTTAGAAACGAAACTAGATCACTGCAACCATGTATGTATATAGTAACTTGACAAAATGAGGTTTGTAGCTGCTTTCTTTTTAGTCAACAATCATCTTGCATTATAACTGACACGTGTAAGTTTTAAGTTAAATAGTCTTTGAGGCTGATGCTTAGTTTTCTGTTACTGTGACAGGGAACCAGAGAGAGAGAGAGAGAGAGAGAGAGATCTGTTTTCAGTCCAAGATAATTCCTGAATCCCCACAACTCAGTTGATGCCTTTACATGCCTTTAGCACTTTTAACTAGTGTTTGTAGCCAAACATTGGCTCTAGATGATTGTCACTGTTAAGTGACACCCTGACCCCATGTGCAAAAATGGTAAAGGGGTTATGGATGGATAGGTGTCTTGGCAATTTTAAATACAGACCAAAGAATTTTCCTGATAATGCAATGAGGTAAATTACCTAAATTTGCATATTCCTTTCTTTTTCTTACTATTAGTCACTAGATGTCTTCTAGGGCAGCTTTCATGCTGTGCTGAGGACTAAAACAACACAATAAGCATAATCTAACGAAATAGCTCAGTATTCCAGCTAATCTGCAATTACTTTTCCAAACCTAAGGGGGGTTAAAAGTGGTCTGCAGTTAAGGAGATAATACGGATCCACTCAAGGAGCTTTAGGTAAAGACAATTTATCACTGGTTTTAGTAAGGGCATTAAGGATTACCCCTTACTTAAACTAATATAATTAATACACACATTTCCTGATTAAGTTCAGGGCACACAGCAGAGTAATATCTGGAATGGAGGTGAATGTACAATACTGTTGATGCTTTGCATCCTTAAATCTGCCATCTTTTCCATCCCAGCCAAATGATCTGATTCTAAGCAGAAATTAAAAGCACTGTAACATGAATTCACTGATGCTTGTTTCTACCAATCATTTGCATTTTGTGTTATTCATAGCTGCAGTAAAGCTGTTAATAAGTTGTTAGTATTACACCCTGTGGTGATGAATATATTTGGTATACCTGGCCACCATAACAAAGGACTAGGAAACACCCATATCTAAATAACGCTGAGAAAGTGAAGACTGGACAATCAAACTGTATTTTACTCCAGTAGCTCACACATCTGAAAAGTACCACACTATCGAAAGTCACATGATACAGCCATTATCTGAAAGAAGCCAATACCCTCCCCCCAAATCTTAGTTCCCATTTATGATGACCCCCAGTGCACATGGCTACTGTGCACTTATCCTTGGAAAACTGTCTTAAATCATTCCACTTGCAGATATCTATCAATACATACAGACGTTTATTATCCTTAGTGATCTGCACTTTGAGTGGGCAGGGAGAGTTAACTTGTGAAAGGCACAATATTCTTTTCTACAGAAAGATGGTCACACAACTCCTGAAATCATAGTCAAACTTCATTCTCCATACAGCAGTCATCTAGGAAAAGGTGGTCACAAATGTATCAACTATTTCTACTCTGACTCAAGAAAGGCACACTGTACCTGAAGCAGAGCCCAAAAGCAAAGTGAGTGTGTTAAGTCAGTTAGTACCACTTCTTGTGAACTATTGCCAGTGCATAATCTGCTATCCAAACATGTTGGTGCAAGATGTGCACTCACGGTAACAACTACATGTGACCTGTGTGCTCATGCATACAGCATGTGTATGCCACCTAGCACCATGGTCTAGTGCTACAGGCATGCATTAGCAGACTGATACAGCACCAGAGACATGCATAAACACCACATTGTAGGACTAAGGATAGGATTTAATGATATAGTGTAGTGCTGCATTATGTGACACAATTTGCAGACATGAAGCCGTGAATACAAAGCTACCATTTATTCCCTCAGGCTTTTATAAGTGAGCAGTCCTGGCTACTACTAACACTGGGAATTCCAGGACTCCAGCTTGATGCATCAAGATAAGCAGGTGTTTTCTCTTCTTTCTACAGAGCAACTTTAGGGAGCACCTGCTTGCCTTGTTTGAAGGCCTGCTATGAATTTGGATATATGGCATGAGCTTGCTGTACCACTGTGGAAGGTGCGTATATGGCATGAGCTTGCTGTATCACTGTGGAAGGTGTGTGTATGGCATGAGCTTGATGTACCACTGTAGAAGGTGCATATATGGCACGAGCTTGCTGTACCACTGTGGAAGGTGCGTATATGGCATGAGCTTGCTGTACTACTGTGGAAGGTGCGTATATGGCATGAGCTTGCTGTATCACTGTGGAAGGTGAGTATATGGCATGAGCTTGCTGTACTACTGTGGAAGGTGCGTATATGGCATGAGCTTGCTGTATCACTGTGGAAGGTGAGTATATGGCATGAGCTTGCTGTACCACTGTGGAACGTGCATATATGACATGAGTTTGATGTACCACTGTGGAAGGTGCGTATATGGCATGAGCTTGCTGTACTACTGTGGAAGGTGCGTATATGGCATGAGCTTGCTGTATCACTGTGGAAGGTGAGTATATGGCATGAGTTTGATGTACCACTGTGGAAGGTGCATATATGACATGAGCTTGCTGTACCACTGTGGAAGGTGCATGTATGGCATGAGGTTGTTGTGAAGGTGAGTGATGCCAATGACATCATCCATTCTTGTGAGCAGTCCTGGTATAGAAGCAGTGACCTAAAGTGGTACCACTCCAACCTACTTTGCCAGTGGGAGGCAGAGGTTCAGGATTAAGGGCCTGAAATGTACTGCAGACATTTTTACAGCACCATTGTTTTGTAATGTTTTAAGTGGTTAAGAGTAAGTATATTTTTTATCAATGGCAGAGAAGTGACAGCTGAATATGGTTGGGGGTCACAGAAAACAGAAACACCTCTCCTGGAAGAGGGGTGTGTAAGACATCTCTGCCAGTCAATTGCTACACTCTGCATATGTATAGACACCCAATAATATCTGGGTTTGTTGCTTTCCAGGCTGGCCTTGCACACAACCATGCCAGAAGTCTGCCTTATCCCCCTTCTGGCATTTCCCTCCCTTGTGTCATTTCCAATTCCTTGTTTATTGTCCAATCCTCCCAATCGCCACTTGCTCAACCTCTGTACCACTGTCTCTATCCACTGTCCTCTCTGCTACCTCTTTGTGTGCTGCCTGTTTGTCAAACTGTGTGCTCTGTGTTTGTCTGACTGTGTGCTTTGTGTTTGTCTGACTGTGTGCTGCCCGTTTGTCTGACTGTGTGCTCTGTGTTTATCTGACTGTGTGCTGCCTGTTTGTCTGACTGTGTGCTGCCTGTTTGTCTGACTGTGCTCTGTGTTTATCTGATTGTCCTTGCTACCTATTGCTCTTTCCTCTATCCCATCCCCAGTCATTATTTTTGCCCTTGACATCAACTCCTTTTGTAAATCTTATAAAAAGAGGCTCTTTCTCCAGAAAAATATCTTCCATAACACATTTCATACCTTGTCTCACTCTTGTCTGCTTTTTTATCCTCCCTTTACTACTTTCTTATCCTCCCCATTTATAGGATGAATTGGGTTGATATTTTGCTGGACACATTTATATTTGGCTTTTTTTGGCACCCACTATGCTATCCTTCTTGTGTCAACCAGCTTGAATGGACTGACCATGATAGCCTGCCTTAATTTTGATATCCATCATATCGGTCAGATGTCCTGTATGTACCACTGCCCCAGCTACAGAGCAATCCAGTACTGTTTACTCTGTGTTTTGCTATTACTGCACTCTAATTATGTAGTCCTTTGCTAGGCTGCCAGCAATACTCAATGCCTAATCCCTGACTGATTCATTCTGTGGATCTTTGTACAGTGACTTTCTCAAAATTAGAGTTAGGGCTTTATATTATCTTTTAAAGTGGGGGATTCAGTGCAAAATCATACAGAAGCTGTTCCATACAAAACTTTTATTTTCCTCGAGCAGAATGGAGCATTTACTTCTTGAACTAAATGCATTCTTGAAGTTAATCATAAGCCTATAAGAGCTATAATGCTGGACCTCTGCATTTATTATTTCATCATACTATAAAAAAGAAGATTTAATAGTTTGCTTATTTTTTATATAATGAATAGTCTGTGTAGTACTATTAGATTGATAATAATAATATATTTTCTGTTTGAAACCAAATATGAAGTTTCTATCTGATCTTGCAAAAAAGGTAAATGAAAACTTTATGAAAATGTACATTTCATTTGGGTAAGGGCTCTTCCTTTTCACCTCCTGCAATACTAATATCCTTTTTATAAATAAATCTAAGGTAACACAATCCTAATAATTCATTAAAGTTACTAGTATGAGTCATATGACTTTTGTTAGGCTCTTCTCCCACAATGCACCCATTTGTGATTCAGAGACATGCTAGATGTAATGACGTAAGACCTCATCATTAACTAATTTGCATCTCTCTGAATTCCATGACATGCAGATCATTGTTGATATGTACATCGCGGTAATGACTTGCTGCTCATGTAAGCAGAGGAACCCACCAGTGATGACTTCTCTCTCACACACACCACAATCCCTGCACCTGTCTCTACCTTATATGCCCTCCCATGGTTCTTCCTATCCCCTATAATAGCTGAAGTGCCATTATGGCATATATATCTGCTAGGCCCAGGTGGTTGTGCATCTCCCGCCCTCCAGTCTCTGTCACAATGTTGGTGCCATTACAGCACTTCACTCTTATTCCTGGTGGACTAATGCATCCCCCACCTCTGATCCCTGTACTGGTTTTGGTGACATGATGACACTTTAAAGAGTAATCCCTGGTATCTAGTGCATCCACCCACCCCACCACCTACCACTGTTATGAAGTCAGTGTCATTATTACACTTATCCCTGGTACCTAGTAGCTCCCCACCATGTTCATGATAGGTGGTTGAACATGGCCTTTTGGCAGTGTCCAGTACTATGATGTGGTGAGGATGGCTATGCTGATTTACATGGCTGAGTCATTTCTTTGACTTGCTCAGCCATGTAGCTTCTTGAAGGCGGTTAAAAGAAGAGGAGGTACATGACTTTTTCCCAGTACTGTCTTGTGAATATCGTATTTGGACATAACAGGCTAGTAACAACAGAAAGGAAATGATGAAACAATCCTATAAATAGAGGGACTATCACTGACTGTCATACGCTTGACATGTTTTGTTAAAAAACAATGGCGACTTCTCTATTTTTTACAATTTAGTTCTAACCCAGCTAGACCATTCTTTAAATAAAAAGTGTTTTTATATGTTTAAGTAAATAAATACATTTTAATTTATTTAAGAGGGATGTAGTCATAGCAAAGTATAACCTACAAATCAGCAGCATAAATAACTATTTATAATAGTTATACGAAGGTATCATTGTAGTAGTAGTAATAATAATAATAATAAACACTAAGATTAAGCCCACATCTAATCTATGACTGTTATGAATGCTAAAAAGGCATAAACCTTATCTTGATAATTGCATGCTGTCAAAATTAACTAGACTAACACTTGTAAGCTTATAAAGCTTATAAATGAACTCACTTGAATTTGGAATGATTTTTTACTATAGCCTTAACTTAAGCCATTTAAAGACACTTATTTTCAACTATCCATAAAATAACATTACTGTATGAGTCAGTTGGTTAAGTGAAGAAATTGTTGTATCAAATAGGTTCAGAAATGATATCATCATCAAGTAATGCAGAAATACAGAAATAAATTCCGAAACAATTGCACGTTTAGGCTTCGATATATTGTTTAAAAACTGCATCAGGAAATTGTAGGTAGTCAGTATAAAATGCTGTCAGTTGTGTATACTTTCTCCAGTATATTCACTTGTGGTCTGTGCCTTTGGGACCTTATGTTGAAATTTTAAACTAAGTATATTATTTGAGGTTTTGAAGTGTTTAGATGAAATTTAGCATTTAGATGGACATTCCAGAGATTTTTTTTAACTCTTTGGAATACAAATAAAGACTGATACTGTTGTCGCTATATTAACATCTATTCAAACTTTTATTGTGACATACATAAAAGTTTGATAGTAGGTTTAGCTTTGGCACTGCATACTACTTAAAGTTTTGAGTTAGTTATGTAATTTATTCTCCTGTTTAGTTTTTTTTTAAAGCTGCTGCTGTTAGGGTGTCAAACTTCATATTTTTGTTTTTTACTCTACAACTTAAAATATATTGCTCAGTATTTAAGGATATGTTTAATGTCATTTGTTATACATCATGTCATTTAAACATTTTCTTTCTTCTACAGTGTTTTTTTGAACATTTGAGTAGAATTCTAATTCTACTGGCTAACAGTCACTCCTTAATTTCTCTTGTTCCATGCAGAGTAAGATATCCATCTCTGAAAATCCAAAAGCTTGGCAGTAACCTTCCATGGTGTGTTTTTAATGTTTATATGAGGAGATCCTATGTGTTCTTTCAAAATGAATGCTGAAGACAGGTGTGTTTGAAGAGAAAGCAGTAGTGTCTATTTTTAATACTTTTTAAACCAATAATTCTTACGTTATTTTTTCTTGACCTATTCTCTGTCATTTGTTTTAACATTAGTTGTGAGAGGTCATCAGGTTGACCTTCGTAGAAATAAAATGGGTTTCTTAGTAAGTGATGCTTGATATTAATGGCAGTATGTAGAAAGGATGCCTTGGTTTTTAAAGACTCCATTTCTGTTTTATAACTTTTGCTTGTGTTTTTAAAATTTCTATATCTTGAAAAATGTTGGTTGTAAAGGTGGTTAAAAGGCCTGTTTTTCTCACACTAAATCTTAACTGGATAGTCTTTAATGTTAGTGTCAAAGCAGATTAAAAAAACTTGCTTTCTTACTGTGGAATCATAGAATATACATGGTAATGGGGCCATGTGGCTATTTGCACCTATCCAGTACCCATCATTCGACCTTAACTCCTTTTCCAGTCATCTTCCATCCAATTGTCTAATTCCTTCTTGAAGAAAGATAGTGTGTCAAATTGCTTGATCTGGAGAGGCAGTTTGTTCCAGAGAAAGAGTAACAACTTTGTCTCTCCACCCTGACTATCGACTATCTCTCTCCACCGTGATTTGTTCATTGCTGAAGCAGGTTCAAATCTCTATGGTTCTAGTGTGTGCAGGACTGTTTGATTTGTTGAGAAAGAAGAAGTCTTGGACTGCAGTATCTCTAATGGCTGGAAAGGCAATGCACAGATCATCTCTGTGGAGTCAGTAAAACACTAAATATAGGAACAAGGCCCTCAGCCTCTCTTGATAGTTCAGGTGCTTTCATCCCATGATCTTTTTTGACATGTACATTTGAGGTCTCTCTCTAGCTGTTTCCTATGCTTAGTAGGATACATCCCAAAGGGGGCATTGTGTTCTATGATAAGCCTGATTGCTGCAGAAAACAGAGGGGTCAGGACGAATTTGGACCCAGAAGAAATGCCTTTTGCAATCAGCTGTGCCAGACAGAAGGGTTTCCTAACCACTGTTGCAACATGATGGGTAAAGGATTGGGAGTTATCTATCCATGTTCCAAAGTGTCTCATAATATCTTCTTTTGGAGTGAGGTGTTTTCTATACTATACTATACTATACTATACTATACTATACTATACACTGGGTGAATGGTTTGTTTGCCAAATGCAGCGAGATTGCATTGTTTAACATTTAGTTTTAGCCTGTTGTTAGTCCACTAGCTATTAACATGTGTAAGTTCGCATTGTAGCTTCTGCATATCAGAAAGGGATTCAGGTATAAAACTCAATTTACAAATATCAGCAAAGTTGGTTAATCCGAGTTCCTGCTTTTTAATTTTGAGAACACAGAAGTATATGCTAAATAGCAAATATCCTAGCACAGAACCCTGTTGTACCCCATTGGTTATTCCATGCCTTGAGGCTGCATCCACCACCATCATAGTGTGGCTTCTGTCCTTCAGCCAATTAGCTATCCATCTAAACACAGAGAGGTCAGTTTACAGTACCTGTAGCTTACTGATAATGTTGGCTCGTGGTATAGTAACAAATGCTTTGGTGAGGTTGAACTGTGCTGTAAAGACAGCCTGACCACTGTCCATGGCTTGTGTGACCTTTTAAAAGAAATTTGAAAGCTTTATTAAACAGGATCTACCTTTAACAAAGATAAATTGTGGGGTGGCAAGTCTTACAAGAGTTTTATATCCTAGTTTAACAGGTCTGTAATAACTTGTTTCATGGACTTGCAAATGAGGCTCATCAGGCTAGTGGCTCTGTAATTCCTAGGTTCAGTGGTGGGACCACCCTTGTGAAGAGGCATTACAAGCACTGGGTACCAAACCTCAGGGACAAAGCTAGTGGAAACGCTCAGGTTGAATAGTCATAGGGGGGAGTTTTAGGCCTTTGAATATGTATGTGTTTGGTATAGAGCTCTCTGGGGTGAAATTAACACTAAATTTTTGCCAGTATATTTCCAGTGTCCATTGGATCAGAGTGGGTAGTGCCATTTTAGATGAATTCATATAAATGTTAGGAGTTAGTTTGTAATTTTCTAGCATAAGTAAAGAAGGATTTGTAATTATCCTCAGCTTCTGATGCTAGCTTAAGTTTATGGGAAGCTTTATTTTTCCTGATTGTGTTTCCAGTAACATGGTTTAGCTTTTGAACTTAAACTTGATTTGTGTGCATTTAGTTTTGCTACATATGAGCTGTTTTTGCTCTTATTGTATTGTATGTGGACCACCGAGCTGGCTTGGTTTTTCCTGGCCCTGTTTTGTTAACTTTGGTAGGGAACTGATGAGTTTATGCAGTTTTCTACATGAACTTAAAATTTACTTGCATAATTACTAGCAGTGTCTACATTTTTAGGAGGGTGCTGACAGCTATATTTTAACTTGGAGACTTCATCATAGATTTGTAGGAAATTTGTAAATTTGAAGGATTTGAATATTGTGATATTCGCCTCGGCTAGTTTATCGATAAGAGGTTACCAATTTGTGGTCAGACTTGACCGGGGAAGACAATTCCTGTGGGGACAGTACATATAGCAGCAATATTTGTAAGGAGCGGGTTAGGAACATTTTGACCTCTAACAAGCTCTTTGACTATTTGATCCAGGGAAGTTTTATTTATGAAATCGAGGAATTGTTGGGTCTAGCCTATCTATAGGGTATAGGCCTCCCAGTTTTTCAAAGGGTAGTAAACGTCTCCCAGGTTAATGGAATTTTTGTCTGTATGAAGCTCATTTAATATATTTAAAACTGGCCATGGTTTTCAGGGGTCATTGAAGGGGGATCTTTAACATGCTATGAATTGATAGTTGGGTTTATTTACACTAAGATGAATTTCAATAGATTCAGTTTGTAAGTCTCTGGGAATCTCTCCTGAGGTACTGTGGTGCTGTCTTTAACAAATATGGCTACTCCACCCTAGTTTTCATTGGGTAAAAAGGCATGGGTGGCACAAAACCCTGGCATAGAGGGGTACGTGCTTTTCTGTACTATTAAACCATGTTTCAACAACAATGCACATGTGAATGTGCTTCATATGTAGGAGGGTTCAAGGTCAGGCAAGTTGTTATATATATTCCCAGCATTTAGCAGTGCCATATTAATATTATCCAGTGCTTTGATTTTGTATTTTAGTTGGATGATCCATTATCTGGACTCTGCCCAAAAAAGGCACTCTGTGGGATGCAAAAGCTTTAGCCAGTGTGCAAAAAGCCTTGAAATGGAAGTTGCAAGCCATACTTAGTAAAACAATTGGGGACTGTGTAGTAGTTCATTCTGTACTGATACATGCTATATCCCCCTGGAATTACACCAGTTACCGAGCCAGTTGTTCAATTTAATCATTTTTTCCTTGTATTTTGCCATCATTCTTCATGAAGGTAGGATTCTGCTCAATGGCAGTGTCTTTCCTGCAGTTGAGACATGCATATAGAACTCCAGACTGAAACTCTGGATGGATTTTGTGCTTCAAGTCATTTACGCCACATAGACCACCACCATGGCATAGTCACATCCGATGTCCTTCCTTATCACTGTTGCAGTATTCATTACATATGAGATCTCCTGCCGAGGACAGCACAATATCTAGTCAGTATACCAAAGCCTTTGCATGCTCCCAGCATTATGCATTTGAATGTATGCTCCCCTCACAGGTACAAGCCATAAAGGTGATGTGTGCATGTTCAATATTCAGAACCTCTTTGCCGCGAGTTCAAGCACCACAGTTGAATTCCTGTCTGAACCCCTTTCACTGAGCTGGCTCCTATTGAGCCATTAACAAGTAAGGGCCCCATTGGGGTCTCTTCTTTTCTTTTTCTCTGTATTTATTGGGTGTTCATGTCATGCAGGAAGCAAAAATGTCAGTGTGGGATGCAGATTCCCCATAAAGATAGTCACAAGAAGTGCCGCTCTGCTTAGGTATTATGTACAACCACACCATTTCTCAAGTTTTATTTTGAAAACTCTTCTCAGGCATCTATCTTCATGGTATATCTACCTGGAAAACCAATATCTTAAGCTTTTTACCCAGGGTACCATGGCAAAATCCACCCACCCTGTTTGCTATTTTAATTGTGAAACAATACAGAAGAAAGCTATATTAAATATATATATATATATATATATATATATATATATATGATGTATGCATTCAATTCAGAGAGAAAGTGAGAAGAATTACTACAAGGAATAAATGCAAGAGGGAAGCAGGTGAAAAAATGAACCAAATTATTCCACAGCTTCAAATCCAGCTCTTCTGCAGGCACTTTATAATTTATTATTAAATATATCATCTTCAGAGATGTAAATCAGGTTAAATTTGAGGTGGTTCCAAAGCTGTCCTGTTTATGCAGAGTAGCACACCTCACCATATCTGTTTGTACTAATGTAGTCAGTAAAGTTTAGCCAGTGAAGTTCATTAACAGAGATACAATGATGAGTACAGTCAGGAGGACCAATAGTGAAATCAGTTATTGGGCTGCAGGCTTGCTTGGGATTCTATTGAATGTCAGAGTGTAATAAAAATAAGAAGGTATGCAGCACCAATAGAAGTAACAGTTGTAAAGGAAGTTGTAGTGAGGAAAGGTTTTGTCCTCTATGGTCTAAATTTTTATTTATATTTGTTTTTTTTTTGTTTTTTGTTTTTTTTTGTTTTTTTAGAGCTAAGATTTGATACATGGTTATTTTAGCTCAATGTCAACCAAGAATTTCAACATTTCTTTGTATATTTTACCTCAGTGATGAATTTGTTAAGAAAAGTAATATTGAGGGTCGATAATTATTGGTTGCGAGAAGGAACTAATTTCCTTTGGCAGGGCTACCTATGTTTGTGAATAAAGAGCATAGATTTGATTTTATTACTGTTAAGGTGAAGACCCAGATTGTTGATCTACAGGTGTAAAGACTACAACCTGATGTTTCATGCTAACAATAAAAAGAGTGGACTCTGACAGAAAGAAGGTAGATTCATCGGTATGGTATATGAGTCAAGTCTCTGCAGTTGTTGAGCATGATGTTTAAAGATATTATAAAGAGGAGTGAGCAAAGAATATAGTTCTGTCGTACTCCAAGAACAGCTAGGAGAGATCTGGACATGGCTATGCTCCATCTGTTAGCCATGTCTCTGCGTGCATGACAACTGGCAAAACACTTATCACTGCAGCTAAGTCCATATAAAGGATTCTATTTGAGTTTAGTGTGAACAATGTCAAAAGCATTTAATAAATCTATAGAGTGCATCTGCAAATTGGCCACTGCTGAGTTTGTTATAGATGCAATTTACCATGCAAAGAAGTACCAGTGCTAAGATTATGAGTGAAGGAATTCAGGAGGAAGGAGGCATGTTTATCTAGTGACAGAGACAGATCTGTAATTTGTCCAGATTTTCTCAGAATGTCCACATTTTTTGCTTCATATTTTTAGTCCATTCCTCATAAAATGTACTGCTTTCTGGCAAATCATGGGGCATTAAATTTGTTAAATAATGACAAGACATTTGAGTTTCAGACTTCTTGTCCTTCATTAAATGCAAGCCGATGCAAAACCCGTTATTCTGGCAACTTTCTAAGTTAGTAAGAGCAATATTTAAAATCTGCCCCTGATTTTGCACCTTTGTCCCCCCACTATTTTTGATTTTATCTAGAATTGTTGTGCCAAGACATTAAGTGGCATGTGAACAGGGAAGGTCATGTTGACAGAAGGCATTATATAGACTGTTTGTAGCATTTTATTTAGCAATATTTTTAATCTATTAGAGTCTGTACTGTGACTAATGATTACTAATGGAGACTGTATCCCATTTTTGGTATAAGTGCATTTTTCACAGAAGCAAATTTAGCACCATGATAATGTCACTTTCTGATACAAATCATTTCTCTAATCTGAAGCAGGATGGTTTCATGGGGCCCGTGAAATAATGTCATGCATTCTGACACACACAATTTGTCAAGAAATGACTTGTTATTCTTTAGAAACGAAACTAGATCACTGCAACCTTGTGTGTATATAGTAACTTTTTAGTCAACAATCATCAAACATTATAACTGACACGTGTACGTTTTAAGTTAAATAGTTTTTGAGGCTGATGCTTAGTTTTCTGTTACTGTGACAGGGAACCTGAGAGAGAGAGAGATCTGTTTTCAGCCCAGGATAATTCCTGAATCCCCACCACTCAGTTGATACCATTACATGCTTTTAGCACTTTTAGCTAGTGTTTGTAGCCAATTAAACATTGGCTCTAGATGACTGTCACTGTTAAGTGACACCCTGACCCCACGTGCAAAAATGGGAAAGGGTTATGGATGGATGGGTGTCGAGGCAATTTTAAATACAGACCAAAAAAATGTCTTGGTAATGCAATGAGGTAAATTGCCTAAATTTGCATATTCCTTTCTTTTTGTTACTGTTAGTAACTAGATGTCTTCTAGGGCAGCTTTCATGCTGTGCTGAGGACTAAAACAACACATTAAGCATAATCTAACAAAATAGCTCAGTATTCCAGCTAATCTGCAATTACTTTAACAAACCTAAGGGGGTTAAAAGTGGTCTGCAGTTAAGGAGATAATACAAATCCACTCAAGGAACTTTAGGTAAAGACAATTTATCACTGGTTTTAGTAAGGGCATTAAGGATTACCCCTTACTTAAACTATTGTAATTAATACACACATTTCCTGATTAAGTTCAGGGCACACAGCAGAGTAATATCTGGAATGGAGGTGAATGTACAATACTGTTGATGCTTTGCATCCTTAAATCTGCCATCTTTTCCATCCCAGCCAAATGATCTGATTCTAAGCAAAAATTAAAAGCACTGTAACATGAATTCACTGATGCTTGTTTCTACCAATCATTTGCATTTTGTTTTATTCACAGTTGCAGTAAAGCTGTTAATAAGTTGTAGTATTACACCCTGTGGTGAGGAATATATTTGGTGCACTTGGCCACAATAACAAAAGACTAGGAAACACCCATATCTAAATGACGGTGAGAAAGTGAAGACTGGACAATCAAACTGTATTTTACTCCAGTAGTAGCTCACACATCTGGAAAGTACCACACTATTGAAAGTCACATGATAAAGCCATTATCTGAAAGAAGCCAATACCCTCCCCCCAAATCTTAGTTCCCATTTATGATGACCCCCAGTGCACATGGCTACTGTACACTTATCCTTGGAAAACTGTCTTAAATCATTCCACCTGCAGATATCTATCAATACATACAGATGTTTATTATCCTTAGTGATCTGCACTTTGAGTGGGCAGGGAGACTTAACTTGTGAAAGGCACTCAACACAACTGGCCACTACTATGGTATTCAGCTTCAGTCCTTTCACCCTTAAACAATAAATTATGCCCCTTTCTGAGCTTCTGTTTTAGCCCTTTTTCCTTAGATATGTTCCCATATTTCAACTTGCATGCTACACCTCAATCCTGGGAGATGAAAAGGCCATATGACTACAAGAGGAGTAAACCTCGTGAGCTGTTCACAGCCATGGCTGCAAATAAAGCAAATGGTGTTCGCATGACAAACACCTGAACATCCCAATCACCTTGGTCCCAGAGCAAAAAAGAAACTATCAATCTCCTGATAACCAAAATCACAACATTCTTTTCTACAGAAAGATGGTCACACACCTCTTGAAATCATAGTCAAATTTCATAGTCAAAACAGCAATCATCCAGGAAAAGGCAATCACAAATTTATCAACTATTTCTACTCTGAATCAAGAAAGGCACACTGTACCTGAAGCAGACCTCAACAGCAAAGTGAGTGTGTTAAGTCAGTTAGTACAGCTTCGTGTGAACTGTTGCCAGTGCATAATCTGCTATCCAAACATGTTGGTGCAAGATGTGCATTCGTGTGCTCATGCATACAGCATGTGTATGCCACTTAGCACCATGGTCTAGTGCTACAGGCATGCATTAGCACACTGATACAGCACCAGAGATTGCATAAATACCACATTGTAGGACTAAGGATATGATTTAATGCTATAGTGTAGTGCTGCCTTATTTGACACAATTTGCAAACATGAATCCGTGGGTACAAAGCTACCATTTTTTCCCTCAAGCTTTTGTAAGTCAGCAGTCCTGGCTACTACTAGCACTGGGAATTACAGGACTCCAACTTGTTGCATCAAGGAAAGCAGGTGTTTCCTTTTCTTTCTACAGAGCAACTTTAGGGGGCACCTGCTTGCCTTGTTTGAAGGCCTGATATGAAGGTGCGTATATGGCATGAGCTTGCTGTACCACTGTGGAAGGTGCATGTATGGCATGAGCTTGTTGTACCACTTTGGAAGGTGTGTATATGGCATGAGCTTGCCGTACCACTGTGGAAGTTGCATATGTGGCATGAGCTTGCTGTACCACTGTGGAAGGTGTGTGTATGGCATGAGCTTGCTGTTCCACTGTGGAAGGTGCGTATATGGCATGAGCTTGCTGTACTACTGTGGAAGGTGCATGTATGGCATGAGCTTGCTGTTCCACGGTGGAAGGTGCGTATATGGCACGAGCTTGCTGTACCACTGTGGAAGGTGTGTGTATGGCATGAGCTTGCTGTTCCACTGTGGAAGGTGCGTATATGGCATGAGCTTGCTGTACTACTGTGGAAGGTGCATGTATGGCATGAGCTTGCTGTTCCACGGTGGAAGGTGCGTATATGGCATGAGCTTGCTGTACCACTGTGGAAGGTGCATGTATGGCATGAGGTTGTTGTGAAGGTGAGTGATGCCAATGACATAATCCATTCTGGTGAGCAGTGCTGGCATAGAAGCAGTGACCTAAAGGGGTACCATTCCAACCTACTTTGCCAGTGGGAGGCAGAGGTTCAGGATTAATGGCCTGAAATGTACTGTAGAAATTTTTTCACCACAATTGTTTTGAAATGTTTTAAGTGGTTAAGAATAAGTACATTCTTTATCAATGGCCGAGAAGTGACAGCTGAATATGGTTGGGGGCCACAGAAAACAGAAACACCTCTCCTGGCAGAGGGGTGTGTAAGACATCTCTGCCAGTCAATTGCTACACTCTGCATATGTATAGACACCCAACAATATCTGGGTTTGTTGCTCTCCAGGCTGGCCTTGCACACAACCATGACAGAAGTCTGCCTTATCCCCCTTCTGGCATTTCCCTCCCTTGTGTCATTTCCAATTCCTTGTTTATTGTCCAATCCTCCCAATCG
This sequence comes from Protopterus annectens, assembly GCF_019279795.1. Taxonomy (NCBI): domain Eukaryota; kingdom Metazoa; phylum Chordata; order Ceratodontiformes; family Protopteridae; genus Protopterus; species Protopterus annectens. Next base: position 194,883,840 of record NC_056739.1, read on the forward strand.
CCACTTGCTCAACCTCTGTACCACTGTCTCTATCCACTGTCCTCCCCACTACCTCTTTGTGTGCTGCCTGTCAGACTGTGTGCTCTGTGTTGGTCTGACTGTGTGCTCTGTGTTTGTCTGACTGTCCTTGCTACCTATTGCTCTTTCCTCTATCCCATCCCCAGTCATTTTTTTGGCCTTGACAATAACCCCTTTTGTAAATCTTATGAAACGAGGTTCTTTCACCAGAAAAAAATCTTCCATAACACATTTCATACCTTGTCTCGCTCTTGTCTGCTTTCTTATCCTCCCCATTTATAGGATGAATTGGGTTGATATTTTGCTGGACACATTTATATTTGTTTTTTCTTGGCACCCACTATGCTATCCTTCTTGTGTCAACCAGCTTGAATGGACTGACCATGATAGCCTGCCTTAATTTTGATATCCGTCATATCGGTCAGATGTCCTGTATGTACCACTGCCCCAGCTACAGAGCAATCCAGTACTGTTTACTCTGTGTTTTGCTATTACTGCACTCTAATTATGTAGTCCTTTGTTAGGCCTGCCAGCAATACTCAATGCCTAATCCCTGACTGATCATTCTGTGGATCTTTGTACAGTGACTTTCTCAAAATTAGAGTTAGGGCTTTATATTATCTTTTAAAGTGGGGGATTCAGTGCAAAATCATACAGAAGCTGTTCCATACAAAACTTTTTTTTTCTTGAGCAGAATTGAGCATTTACTTCTTGAATTAAATGCATTCCTGAAGTTAATCTTAAGCTTATAAGAGCTATAATGCTGGACCTGTGCACTTATTATTTCATCATACTATAAAAAAGATATTTTACAGTTTGCGTATTTTTTATATAATGAATATTCTATGTAGTAATATTAGATTGATAATAATAATAATATATTTTGCGGCAAGCAAAAACTTTGGACATACATCAACAATTTAAAGAATTTGAACAGAAGATGAGCAAGGTACGTAACTTGCAAATAGATAATGCATACCTTGCAGAATGCATTAAAGTCCAAAGAATACCTAAAGGCCTAAGAATGGCCAAATTTCCCAATGGACTATTAGTTGGACAAACAGAACTTGATGAATTGTTATCCATGTTCGACAGACATGGTATTGAATTGTTGCATTTTATTATTAAAGTTAATAATGGTAAAATGAATTCTCTTTTAGGAGAAGTTAACAAATTAAATGAAGATATTTTAAATGATGGAAGTTTTATAAATTTTGAAGTGAAGTATGACAATATTTTCAAGAAGATGGAACAGCAGGTAAAATAAAATATACTGAGAAAACAACGTAAATTGAAAAGGGATGAATTAGAATATCAGCAAAAAGAAGCTTATTTATTACCTAGAAGCTACTATGGGGAAGGTATGGAAATGGATAGCATGGGCAATAATTCTGATTTCACATACAATGTAAATTCAGTTAGTCAAGAGATAGGAAACCTGACTGGAGGGGGTCAAAACAGTAATTATAACCATGATGTAGTGGATGAGGTCTTTGATCGAAAATGTTCCCAGCTGAGAAGGTCTGAAATGTTACAGAATAGAGATCGTAACCAACAGAATAACAACAATTTTTTAGGAGGGCAACAGACACCCAGGGGGAGATCACTGAGGGGTCAGAGAACATACTGGAACAACAACAGGAACAGCATATTTCAGATGAAAATGTAGATAGTAATCTTATTACAGAGGATCCATCTGGTATTATTTATACCAGGAATGGTTTTAATATTTTTAATTATACAGGTTGTTCAGTTACAGAAACACATTTTACCCTGTTCGAGAAGGGATTTAAATTTGTTCCAGTGAGGAAACCAGGATTAGCACAAGTACTTACTGAACTGAAATTATATACAAGAAAATTAAATTTACAGTTATATTTTAAACAGACAAAGAATGAACATAATATGAATAGAAGTATTTTGAAGAAAAAAAGTTTGTTCAATCCCCCATTAAATCCAGTGATGGCACATTATGAGAATATGTGTATAAAGGAAATTTGCAAAGAATATCATGGTTATAAAGAAGAATATTATAACCTGACTAGAGGAGAAAAAATTGTATTACATGAGCTAAGAGAGTCAAAATCAATACGAGTAATGAAGCCAGATAAGGGAGGGGGTATAGTATTAGTAGAAACAATAGATTATACTAATGAGATTACTAATATGTTACAGGATACAGAAAAATATTCAATAGCTTCTAGAAATGAAGTTAACATGGCCCATAAGAGATTACAGATGTACTTAGAGGACAGTTTAATACAGGAAGTTATTAATGAGGAGGTATTTAACTTCCTACAGAATCAATATCCCTTTGTCCCGACCATATTCGGCACACCAAAGGTACATAAAGATATTCTCCACCCATCATACAGATTGATTATAGCTGCCAAAGGTAGTTCCACATACCCATTGGGAGTGTTTATAGAGAGATTACTAAAAGATATTTTACAAAAAAAAGATTATGTTGTTAAAGATTCATGAGATTTTTTTAACTCTGATAAAACAGGAATATTACACAGATTGTACTGGTTTTTCAAGTATTGATGTTGTTGACCTTTTTGGATCTATCCCCCATGAATTGGGATTGGAATTATTTCATGAAGCACTACTAGTTTGAGTGCTACCATGATTAATTTTGTAGTACAAATTATGGAATGGGTATTAAAAAATAACTTTTTTGTGTGTGAAGAAGAATATTATAGGCAATTGAAAGGGGTGGCAATGGGGTCAAGTTGCACCCCTATTTTTGCTAACTTAGTTTTTTGTATGTGGAAGAAGAAATATATTTTTGGTACTGAATTTTCCAAAGATTGGATATTATATATCCATTATTTGGATGATGTGTTCATTTTATGGAGATGGATTTAAAGAAAGTATTGAAATTTGAGAGATTTATTAATAATATTTGTGGATATTTCCAATTTACACATACTTATAATTCAAATTTTGTAGACTATTTGGATGTAAGGTTGACTATAAATACTAATCAGAACTGTTTTGAATCAATGGTTCATAGGAAACCCACATATTCCAATAGTTTTTTTGAGATTTGAAAGTCAATACCCATTATATATTAAGAGAAATCTTGTAAGAGGCCAGATGATTAGAGGGGCCAGAATGTGTTCATCTTTGGAAGGGTTAACAAAAGAATTGACTTTGCTGACCAAAATATTCAGAAATAGGGGATACCCAACAGAATGGGTGGAGAAATTTAAAGAAGAGATTATAATACGATGGGGTAATAAATTTATTCCACTATTAGGACAAAAACAAGTTATTAAAGCCCTACAAAGCAACCAGACAGAAAGATATACACATTCTATGGTTATAGAATTTAGTTCATTTGGCAGGGAGGTACAAAATATCCTCACTAAGAATTGGGTGATATTGGAAGGAAGTGAAGAGTATACCCACTTGTTAGGTAAAGGCCCATTGTTTACTAATAGAGTGGGGAAAATATGAAATACTTATTTGAACATACAAAAAAGTCAAGTACAATCAGACCTACTAATAAATGTGGTAGGTGTAATCAATGTTCACTAATTTTAGAAAGCAGTGAATATAAAGTAGGAGAAAAGATAACCACTATTAAGATGGTTGGTGGCAATTGTCAAACAAGAGGGGTTATATACATCGCCATATGTCAAAGTTGTTTGAACTTCTATGTGGGGAAAACAGAAAGATCCCTTAGACAAAGAATTTATGAACATACATATGCTATGGAAACAAAGAATAAAAACAATGCCCGTTTTAAACATTCAGAAATATGTCCCAATTTTACTAATTTTAAGTTTGGTATATTGGAGATAGTGAAAAGGAATATTAGAGGGGGTGATCGGGGAAATGAGTTAGATACTAGGGAACTGCATTGGCAGTTGACCTTAAATGCAATAGAATCCCCAGGTATTAATGAATATTTATCCCTTCTGCCAGTTTTAAAACAGAGAGCTAGAAAATTGTAATTTAAAATGTGAATTATTTAAATAATATTTCTATTTATAACTTTAGTCCCTACATATAGTATTTTTCTAGGGATATACCTTAGGTGAATTGTTGTTCTGTTAATATACTTCCTGAGTAGATGTGTTTTAATAATTTTTAGAGAACTGTATTTTTAAATGTTAATTGGACACTAATTAGGAACACAAGTGTATATAAGTGTAAAGGGGAGAGTAATACAACAGTTTGATAAAGTCTGGTATGGTTACAGACGAAAGCGCTTACTTTACTGTTGGGATTTTGGAGCTTTTTACCCTTGCTGTGGACTTTTTGTTGAAGAACTGTGGAATAAATTTCATTGTGCTTGAATTATCTCATTGTGCTCGGGCAAACTTTATTGTGCTTGGATTATAGTGGTGAGCGGACAGTTCCTTCCTGGGATTGTTTTTTAAGAGTTTGGTTCCTTGCTTACAATCCTTGTGCTCGAGTATTTTGCAATAATATATTTTCTGTTTGAAACCAAATATGAGGTTTATGTTTGATCTTGCAACTTTCCTTAAGAGTACCAGTGCAAAAAGGTAAATGAAAACTTTATGAAAATGTATATTTCATTTGGGTAAGGGCTCTTCCTTTTCACCTCCTGCAGTACCAATATCCTTTTTATAAATAAATTTGAGACAACACAATCCTAGTAATAGATTAAATTTACAAGTATGAGCCATATGACTTCTGTTAGAAAGGCTCTTCTCGCACAATGCACCCATTTGTGATTCAGAGACATGCTAGATAGAATGAGGTAAGACCTCATTATCAGCTAATTTGCATCTCTCTGAATTGCTTTAACTATCATGACATGCAGATCATTGATATGTACATCATGGTAATGACTTGCTGCTCATGTATGCAGAAGCACCCCCCCCCCCAATTGATGACTTCTCTCTCACACACACCACAGTCTCTGCACCTGTCCCTACCCTATATGTCCTCCCATGGTTCTTCCCATCCCCTATAATAGCTGAAGTGCCATTATGGCATATATATATATATATATATATATATATATATATATATATATATATATATATATATATATATATATATATATATATATATCTGCTAGGCCCAGATGGTTGTGCATCCCCCACCCTCCAGTCTCTGTCACAATGTAGGTGCCATTACAGCACTTCACTCTTTATGTTATTCCTGGTGGTACTAATGCATTCCCCCTCCCCTGATCCCTGTACTGGTTTTGGTGCCATGATGACACTTTAAAGAGTAATCCCTGGTATCTGGTGCATCCACCCACCCCACTACCTACCTACCCCCGTTATGAAGTCAGTGTCATTATTATACTTATTCCTGTTACATAGTGGCTCCCCACCATGCTCATGATAGGTGGTTGAACATGGCCTTTTGGCAGTGTCCAGTACTATGATGTGGTGAGGATGGCTATGCTGATTTACATGGCTAAGTCATTTCTTTGAATTGCTCAGCCATGTAGATGCCTTCTTGAAGGCGGTTCGATGGAGGGGTACATGACTTTTTCCGAGTACTGTCTTGTAAATATCATATTTGGACATAACAGGCTAGTAACAACAGAAAGGAAATGATAAAACAATCCTAAAGTTTAGGGACTATCTCTCACTTTTATATGCTTGACATGTTTTGTTAAAAACAATGGATACTTCTCTATTTTTTACAATTTAGTTCTAACCCAGCTAGCCCATTCTTTAAATAAAAAGTGTTTTTATATGTTTAAGTAAACAGATGCATTTTAATTTATTTAAGAGGGATGTAGTCATAGTAAAGTATAATCTACAAATCAGCAGCATAAATAACTATTTATAATAGTTATACAGTGGTATCATTGTAGTAGTTGTAATAATAATAATAATAATAATAATAATAATAATAAACACTAAGATTAAGCCCACATCTAATCTATGACTGGTATGAGTGCTGAAAAGGCATAAACCTTATCTTGATAATTGCATGCTGTCAGAATTAACTAGACTAACACTTGTAAGCTTATAATGCTTATAAATGAACTCACTTGAATTTGGACTGATTTTTTACTATAACCTTAACTTAAGCCATTTAAAGACACTTATTTACAACTGTCCATAAAATAACATTACTGTATGAGTCAGTTGGTTAAATGAAGAAATTGTTGCATCAAATAGGTTCAGAAATGATATCATCATCTAGTAATGCAGAAATGCAGAAATAAGTTCCGAAACAATTGCACGTTTAGGCTTCGATATATTGTTTAAAAGTCGCATCAGGAAATAGTAGGTAGTCAGTATAAAATGCTGTAATTTGTGTATACTTTCTCCAATATATTCACTTGTGGTCTGTGCCTTTGGGACCTTATGTTGAAATTTTAAACTAAGTATATTATTTGAGGTTTTGAAGTGTTTAGATGAAATTTAGCATTTAGATGGACATTCCAGAGATTTTTTTTTTAATTTTTTGGAATCCAAATAAAGACTGATACTGTTGTTGCTATATTAACATCTATTCAAACTTTTATTGTGACATACATAAAAGCCTGATAGTAGATTTAGCTTTGGCACTGCATACTACTTAAAGTTTTGAGTTAGTTATGTAATTTATTCTCCTGTTTATTTATTTTTTTTAAACTGCTGCTTCTACGGAGTGAGACTCCATATTTTTGCTTTTTACTCTACAACTTAAAATATATTGCTCAGTATTTAAGGATATGTTTAATATCATTATTATAGGTCAAGTCATTTAAACATTTTCTTTCTTCTACAGTGTTTTTTGAACATTTGAGTAGAATTCTAATTCTACTGGGTAACAGTCACTCCTTAATTTCTCTTGTTCCATGCAGAGTAAGATATCCATCTCTGAAAATCCAAAAGCTTGGCAGTAACCTTCTATGGTGTGTTTTTAATGTTTATATGAGGAGATTCTATGTGTTCTTTCAAAATGAATGCTGAAGACAGGTGTGTTTGAAGAGAAAGCAGTAGTGTCTATTTTTAATACTTTTTAAACCAAGAATTCTTACATTATTTTTTCTTAACCTATTCTCTGTCATTTGTTTTAACATTACTTGGGAAAGGTCGTTAGGTTGTCATTTGCAGACATAAAATGGGTTTCTTAGTAAGTGATGCTTGATATTAATGGCAGTATGTAGGAAGGATTCCTTGGTTTTTAAAGAATCCATTTCTGTTTTATTATTTTTGTTTGTGTTTTTAACATTTCTATATCTTGAAAAATGTTGGTTGTAAAGGTGGTTAAAAGGCCTGTTTTTCCTCACACTAAATCTTAATTGGATAGTCTTTAATGCTAGTGTCAAAGCAGATTAAAAAACTTGCTTTCTTACTGTGGAATCATAGAATGTACACGGTAATGGGGCCATGTGGCTATTTGCACCTATCCAGTACCCATCATTCGACCTTACCTCCTTTTCCAGGCATCTTCCATCCAATTATCTAATTCCTTCTTGAAGAAAGATAGTGTGTCAAATTGCTTGATCTGGAGAGGCAGTTTGTTCCAGAGAATGATTAACAAATCTGTCTCTCCACCATGACTACCAACTAGCTCTCTCCATCATGATTTGTTCATTGCTGAAGCAGGTTTAGATCTCTATGGTTCTAGTGTTTGCAGGACTGTTTGATTTGTGGAGAAATAAGAAGTCTTGGACTGCAGTATCTCTAATGGCTGGGAAGGCAATGTACAGATAATCTCTATGGAGTCAGTACACCACTAAATATAGGAACAAGGCCCACAGCCTCTCTTGATAGTTCAGGTGCTTTAGTCCCATGATCTTTTTTGACATGTACATTTGAGGTATCTCTCTAGCTGTTTTCCTATGCTTAGTAGGGTACATCCCAAAGGCGGCATTGTATTCTACAATAGGCCTGATCATTGCATGTAGCTATCTCTCCAGCATGACCTGTTCATGTCAGAGGCTAGGTTAAAATCCCTGAAGCAAGTGACACTGCAGCTTGATTTATGAATGTGTAGCATTTCCATCAGGATTGGGTCAGAGACTGCCCTGTAAGCCAGGTACAGATCACCTCTTAACAACTTCTAGGTGGTTCAGAGTAAGACTTGTTTTGTGCACCCTGTAATTTCTTGGTGAAAAACCTCTGTGGTCTCTCCAATTGTCATAGCTGTCTTTTGAAGTACATGCAAAAGGGAACATTATAGTCAGTTATTGGTCTGATGAGAGCCGACTATAATGGAATTATAACATCCTTAGATCTAGATGTGATGCTTTTACTTATAAAATGTGCCAAATAGAATTATCTTTTTACTACTGTGGATACATGGTGGTCAAAGTTCAGATTGCTATCAACCTGAGTGCCCAGATCACATACCACTGGATCTACACTTAGAGGGGTGATGTCTATAATGTAATTACCAAGGATGCCAGCTTTCAAAAAGGGAATAATAATGTATTATTTTACATTTAGCTTTAATCCGTGGCTTTGGCACCAGTCATTTGTCTGTGTTGAACCTGTCTGCAGTATATTAACATGGTTGGGAGGATCATTGATTGCTCCCAATTTGCAATCATTAGTAAACTTGGTCAGCCATAGGCCATCCAAGTTTGTGTGGTCTTATGAGAAATAAATTCTGAACAGTAAGGGCCCAGCACAAAACCCTGTTGTACACCAGTGCTGACTGGTGTTTTGCTAGAGGTGAAGTCACCCACTGTGACTGTGTGTGTTCTGTTGGTGAGCCAGTCGACTACCCGTCTGGCAATGTACCTGTTAATTCACAATTGGGAGAGTTTCTCTATAATACCTGCATGGGAGATTGTATCAAATGCCTTGGCTAGCTCAATATAGGTGGTATGCACTGTCTTTCCCTTGTCCAAGGCCTTGGTGACTTTCTCAAAGAAGTCAACCATGTTTAACAGGCATGATCTACCTTTAATGAATCTGAACTGGGTTGGGTCCAGAGTTTGGAGATTATCCATGTCCTTGTTAATAAGGTTAATAATGATTGTTTCCATAGCCTTGCAGATGAAGCTAGTCAAGCTTATGGGCGTATAATTCCCAGGGTTGGTTGATGGTCCCACTTTGTGCAGAGGGATTACTGTTGCTGTCCTCCATTCTGACAGAACATGGGCAGCTCTCAGGCTGTAGTTAAAGAATGTCTTGTGATTATCCTTAGCTAGGGAGGCTATTATTACTTCATAATTAACTTTAGAGGATTTGACAAGATGTCTAACTTGTTTGTTTAAGCTAGAGAGGGATTTCTTCCTCTGCTGAGCCAGTTCCCTCTTGTTCTTGGACGTTAGTTTCTTCCTTTTGTTTTATAGCCTGTTTATACTAGGGGTCCACCAGGGTGGCTTGTTTTTTTGGCAAGACCTGGTTTTAATCTGGTCAGGTACAGCCAATTCTATCCAACTGCTTAAGTGGTTATACAGGGCATTGGTGTACACTTCTGCATAGGAGTCCATATTATCTGCATTTGAGTGGGATTTGAAACTTCTTATACCATCACTTAGTAGGAGGTAATTTGTCTTAGAAAAATTCTTAAGCATTTTTGAGCTTGATGCAGTATCTGTTCTTGTAATTACATAGATCGAGACTGATTTATAGTCCGACCTTACCAGGGAGGACATCACAGGTCCATGTTCGGCTACCAAAATAAAAAAAAAAAACATGAACAGCTAAATACTGAATGGTAAATATCAAATACAAACATTACTGAACAACAACTTCTATGAAAATAAATTCATCGAATAGCCATGGTTGGCCAACAATCAGGAAGTAATGCAACACATAAGGTAAGTGAAGGGAAAACATTTAACTTTGCCCTATTCCCCACTGTAGTGCATTTTCGGAGTTGGTATATATAGTTGGGTGTGGGGGGTGTATCTCTCCAACTTGGTTGGCTGTGTTCATGATGTTGGTTGACTATGGCTAATTGATTAATTTGTCCTGTCCTGTCATGTGTCCTAAATTCATTTTTAACTTATATTATATTATCCAGGCGCGTCTTGAGAACCTTACATGCACAAGCACTTTATTTTGCATGAGAATGTAAAGACTACTTGTCATGTTTCAAGAGTTTTTAGATATATATATGGTTTTACAATAGTCTCATGATGTTTTTTATAATAGTTTTATAATGTTTTTATAATAGTTTCATGATATTTGTCCTACTCGATTATATATATTTATAGACATTAATTTTGATGATCGCATTTTTAGACAATACCCTTCACAGATTTTTAGAGTTTTTTGAGTTGTCATGCTTTATTTTTGGTCCGACATTCTTTGACCTTTACATTGGATATATTATGAATTAGGAGGACTACGTGCAAAAGCAGGTGCTCCGCATACTTCTGCGCATACCTACCTAAGTAGTTTTCGTGACAAGTGGTCATGACATATGATTTTATGTGCAGATATTCAAATCATTATACACTAGTTTTCAGTTCAGTTTAGTTCACAAACCCTAGTATGGGTGTTTTACGAGATTTTTTACGATATTTTGTTCTATGCTTTCATGCAGATATGCTGCTCATTATAATGTTTATTTTAAAGTTCCACTGATAATTGCTTGATTGTTTGATTAATTGATTACCTAAGTATTTAATTAAAGAAGAGTTTTTAGTATATATATATATATATATATATGTAATAGCTTACTGAATGCATTTGTTAATGGATCTGAAGAAGCGTGTTTGATGCACGTGAAAGCGCTTGTCCGACAATAAATTCTTCCATTTATTGTGGTGGTCTGACTCCAGTGTTTTATCGTAATTGATTAATTTATTTTCATAGAAGTTGTTGTTCGTAATGTTCGTATTCGGTGTTTATTGCTCCATATTTAGCCATTCGCATTTTTTAAATTTTGATAGCCAAACATAGACCCGGACATCACACGGGGGGGGGGGGGTTGGGCACAATGTTCTCCTATGTAAGTTGTTACTATGTCCAGGATATTTGAGCCTCTTGTGGGTGTGCTAACTAGTTGTTTCAGAGCATTTGCATTGACAAAGTCCAAGAACCTCTGACCCAGCATGTCTGTAGTCATGTATGTTTTCCAGTCGATGGTAGGATAATTAAAATCATCCATGAGTAAGGTGATGGGCTGTATGGCAAGTGACTGCAGGAAGTCCAGGTATTTGGTATGCTTTTCCTGTTTCATGGTTGGGGACCGAGGCTATAGCTAACTATTATGTGGTAGGGGGCTTTGTCTGTAGTTAATTGGACATGGAGTAGCTCAAGAGAGTTGTACTGTTTGACAAGTCTCGAGGTGTACTTATCCTTAGTGAAGATAGATACACCTCTTCCTTTGGTTCATTCAAGCTCAGTTTGTGGTCTGAATGTATGGAAGGCATCGTAGCCCTGCATGGCCAGGGTGCTTTCTGTGCCTTTGAACCATGTCTCTTTGACTGTTCAGAAGTCAGCATCTTCCAAAGTGAGGAGTGCTTCTAGGGAGTGTGGTTTCGTGTTTAGACTCCTAGCATTAAGCACCAGTACCTTGAGTTAATCTAGAGAAGATTTTATTATGTTGGGAGGTTGATTATTTTGATACTGCCTAAAAAAGGCACAATAAGAATGGCTAATGCCTTTGCCAGTATCCAAAAGCCTAGAGGAGACATGTGCAGACCATCTCTGGCAAAGCACGGTGGCCTGTCAGCCATGTCTTCGCAGGCTGACAGATATTGAATCCCCTTGGACTGATACCAGAAGCTAAGCCAATTGTTAGTTAATCATTTTTGTTTGTATTGTGGCATCATCCTTGGAGAAGGTAAAAGTCTGCTTATGGTTAGGCTTATACCTGCCTGTGATACGCAGTCTGAGAGCTCAATCACGTCTCTCTTCATATAGTCCAGTGAGGTACGTCTCAAGTCATTCACCCCCAATGGAATATGATTGCATCATACCAGTACTTACTTGTGGTTCATTGATTAAGTGCTTGAGTAATTTGATGGATACTGGCACCTGAAAGTCAAACTGTAACTCGCTCCTTATCCAGCCTGGTGAGTGGAACATCCCTATGTCTTACAATGGAGTCACCTATGACCAATACATTAGGTTTTGTGAGTGGTGTTGTGCTTTATCTTATTTGTTGAGACACTGGCGTGTGTGTGTTGTGGTTGTTTTGCATTGTTATGTGTGTAAGTGGTTTCCTTTTGGGAGGCCTCTGATCTTTTGGTAAATTGCTAGAGTACCTCGGGTCTATATTATAAAATCGAAAAGACTTTATAGCGAAAGCTCACATGATCGAAAATGCTGGTAATCGAAATTGCTGTTGTGGGGGGCTGTGCCCCCCACACCCCCCACTAAATATATATTCTAACTCTGAGGTCGCACTGCAGTGAGGAAAGGGCAAATATCCCACTCCTCACTGTAACACGACCCCACAATCACAGTTTCAATTCCTGGCATTTTCGCTCGTGAGCATTCATGCTGAAGTCTTTTCATGCATCTAATATAGACCCAGTACCTCAGCATATGCGGGTTTATGTGTTGTGTACTTATATAGTGTGCGAAGTGTGTGTGTGCTGGCAACCTGTTTGGCATTGTTTGTCCTTATGTGAGAGTCATGCCTCCAGTTTCATAGTGTAACTACATCTCTTACATAAAGTATTTGTTTCAGGAGTAAGCGGTTGCCAGTATACATGAGACGATTGCTACATTGCCTCAGGATGCCAATGTCTATCAGGCTGACCAGAGAGATGATGGGAAACTGCTCATCTGTGATAGCAAGCTCTTACTGAATGTTTTATAAGGGAAGGAAATGTGGTCATTTGACAGGACTGTGCTGGTAGTACAGAGATTACAAGAGGGACCTATACTTTGTGTAGGCTAAGGTAGTTCAATAAGGCAAGCCTGTTCGGTGCACAACTGAGTTGCTCCTAAAGCAGCAGAAAAGCTTGGAAGGGTTTCACTGACAGCTGTTTAGGGCAAAAATGATCTTCTAGGCTTTTGCATCGATACAAGAGCACTGCTTACTGCCACTGAGTGAAGAACTGCACTAGGCAAATGTGATGCTTAAATACAACCAAAGCAAAAGAAGTTTTAAGCAAACTAACAGTCATGAAAGCAGACAATAAGCCTTCCACCAGTAATTCCCAACTGACAGGTTAGACCATCACACTTCTGCCACAAGGGTGCAGAAAAACACATTATTAAGTAAAATAGCTGTTTTGGAGCCCAAGTGTGACATAACCACACAAACTACCTACAACAGCCGTACAACTAACAAATACAATGTAATACAGTGCAACTGACTACTTAAAGCAGCAGCAAATACAGTTTTCAACTGCCAAAGTACAGACACAGGTTATAAGAGAAGTGCAAAAAGGCACTTAGAACCCTTTCCTGTTCTTCCCAGTTCAGATAGACCAGGTAAACACCTACTGCCACTAGAGGAATATTCCCAGTCCTCCTAATGTAAAAGCAAGTAAATCAGTAGAACAGAAAATGAGGGGCAGACTGCACTTTTTCAATATGAGCGCAAGGAAAGGCAAATAATACAAGACATCAACAGCAGTGTAGAAAGGGAGAAGCCTATTAAGCTCAATTTACAGTAGGGGTGGACAGCTTAAAATCACCAAGTTTAACTCATTCCCTCCAGTGGTGTACCTTTAACTCCCAGTGGGTGCGGCTTGAGCCTTTAGAAAAATGAAGTTATCACCTTACCATTCAAACAAATCGTAATATCTCTGGAACCATAAGTGTTACTAGAAAGCTGTAAATTGCAAACTATTCAGGATAAATTATTCTTTACATATGTGGCATTCACTCAGATGCCTTAAACTGAATTTTATAAGTCAAAAAATGCATTTAATATTAATTTTATAATATTGTATAAACAGCTTATGATATTTCAGTAACTATACAGGAAAGGCACATACTGCCAGCAGGATTTTTTTCGCACTGCTGTGAGCTGTCTGTGTTCTCTGAATGTTGAGATATTTAGAGAAATATGAAATTCATTATAATGCAAATAAACAGTATACAAATAATATTCCATATCTCTTCAGCTGCATTAGACAAATGTCAAATATCAATGCAATTGTGTTTGCCATCATGTGTGCTTTGTCATTAGTTAAAAATCAGATCAATATAGAGAAGGGTGGCTGGGTAAAACTAACAGGAAATAACCAGCAATACTTTAGTTTATGCAGGCTTGAAATCTTTTCAGACAAAGACCCAGAAACTCACTGTGTATTTAAGTAACACTCAAGCAATGTAACCAATGAAAACAAAAAAAAACATGTGAAATGTGCAGCCTAGTTAAGTGTCTGTCTGTCACATAGAATAAAAACAGCAGGCCAAGCAGATTTCTTAAAACAGAAAACAAAATGGAGCAGGTAAAACAGAAAGCAGCTTTATCACTCACAGACAAGACAAGGTAGGTTGTCGTTCTCTCAAATGTTAAGATGCATCCTCTAGATGTTTTGCTTCAGGTTCAGTTTTGAGCAGGTACACTTGGCTTCTAGATACTCCTTCAGACAACAAAAAATCTTTTTTGGTACATTTGCTGCTGTTGGCCTGTTTAAGACTCTACAAGACAAAGGTAAAGTTATGCAAGAACTTAAACAAATTTTTGTTTCTCCTATCTCCAAATTTCAATCACACTATCCTTCTAAATCTGCCTTTGTTTGTAGGCAACCTAATCAGCTTTCTAAAGGAAAAAGGGTTTCTAAGAGGATGTTTTCTGATAAACCCACCCAGACCTCTAAGAATTAAAAGGGCTCTTTTCTGGACAAATCTGCCTCCATCTGACATATTTCCTGTACCTCCTCTTCTTGTCCAGGTTCTCTCTCAGGCTTTTCCTGTCTCTCTCCTTGTCAGGCAATAGATTACTTCAGACTCCTGGGTACTTTTCATTATTCATCTTGTTTAATTTATGGTGTGGAAATTCCTTCTGCCTATCTCAGGTCTACCTCAACCTCCTCCTCCTTCTTACTAACTTCTTTGCTTTTCTGTGGTCCTGCAAGATCTAGTAGAATAGGGAGTTATCCAACCCTGTTCTAGAATCCCAACAAGGAACAGGATTTCTTTCAAGGATGTTTCTGGATCCCAGAAGAGAGGAGTCATGGAGACCTATCCTAAACTTATCCTTTCTCAACAACCTTCTAAAGGTTCCTTCTTTCAAGATGCTTTCCCTCCAGACTCTGTTTCCCCTTTTGCTTTCACAGGCATTTCTGGTCTCTCTAGACCTAAAGGATGTCTGTCTCCATATCCCCATTCACTCTCTCTTTAAAAAGATTGTATATTTCTCTATTTCTTCCTCTCATTTTCAGTTCTCTGTTTTGCCCTCTGGTCTTTCTTCAACCCCAGTGGTATTCACCAGATGCCTGGCCCCTGTGATAGCCTTTTGCAGGCTTTGTGAATTCCAGATATTCCCATACCTGGACAGTCTGTTTCTTTAGACTCCGACCCAATCCCAGGCTTTTTAGGAACTTCACTATGCTTTTTCTGCACAGTCTGGGATTCATCATGAATCTCAAGACATCACTTCTGACTCTTCCTTAAGACTACATTTTTTTTGGATACAGAATCTAGACCATTCCAGTCTTGGCCTGTCTTATGCCCCCCCCCCAAGCTTCTGTCTCTAACATCCTCCTCCCCTTTTCTCACATTCCTGCAAGAGAATTTCTCAGAGCCTGAGGGTTCATAGTATCTACCATTCTCATGATTCCTTTTGCCAAGCTTCATATGAGAATTATTCAGTGGTACCTCAAAGCAGTTTAGCTGCAGTATTGCCACCCTGTAGAGTTTCCAGTCCCTCTACTACCCTGCCTCAAATCTGAGTTCCATTGGTGGATTCAGCAGATCTCCCTCAATCCAGACCTGCCTTTTCAGACTCCAACCCCTACTCAATAGCTTTTAACAGATACTTCCAATCAGGGTTGGGGAGCCTCTTACAACAATCTGCGGGCTCAGGGTCTCTGGCCAATTCAGAGGTCAGACCACATCAGCAAAAAAGAAATGAGGATGCTCATTCTTTCTCTACAGGCGGTCCAATCCCTTTGGGCCTGAGGCCCTCTAAAGGTCTTTGCAGACAAGACCACAGTAATATGGTACATCAAAAAACAGGGGAGGCACAAAGTCTTATCTTCTTTGCAGACTAGCTCTTCAGGCCTGAAACCTTGCTATCCACCATCAGATAACCCTTCAGGCAGTCTACAACTCTTCAGAACACAATCTTGTGGCAGACTCTCTAAGCAGGTCCAGGACACAACCTTGTGAAAGGATACTTCATAGGGAGATGTTTCTGAAAATTGTATGTTGGTAGATCTGTTTGCATCCCCTCTGAACAGACAACTTTGATTTTGTTCGAGAGTCCCAAGTCCACTGACTTGAATGGTGGACACTGTATCCTTTTCTTGGCAAGGGATACTCCTATATGCTTATTCTCTCCTTCCTCTGCCTCCCAGGATCCTGCATAAGATCATGAAGGACTCCCCCAGAATCTTACTGGTAACTCAGAAAACATTGGTTTCCTCTTCTTTTTCATCTGGCCAGGGGCAATCATCACAAGTTACCTCACTGGATGGATCTTCTCACACAAGACAAGGAGTCTGTCGTTCACCCTCACTTGTTCACTCTTCAGTTGACACTTTGGGTGATAGGGTTTTGATTCCCTTTAGATACCATATTTCTGAGGACATGCTTTGGGTTTTGCAGGAGGCCAGGAAACCCACTGCCAGAAACTCCTATGTGACTAAATGGAAGAGATTTTCTGTTTGCTGTCTCAAGGGTTGCCAGGATCCCTTTTCAGTGGAGGTCCCTTTGGTCCTTTCTTACAGATGTGAACAGCTCCATGCTAGCTTAGCTTATTCTATGAAAGCTCAGCTGTCCGCAATCTCTGTTTGTATTCCCCTGAACCCATCATTGACGTCTTGTTTTGAGGTCAAACAATTCCTTAAAGGCATCCTTCATATCATGCCCTCAAGAAAACTTATTCCTCCCTCTTGAGATCTTAATTTTGTCCTTAAAAAACTAACTCCAGCTCCTTTTGAGCCTGCTTCTTCCTGCTTTGTAGCATTGCATCTAGAAGACTGTTTTGTTGCTGGATCTTAATTTGGCTCTAACATCCCAAGTTCAGGCTCTAATGGCAGGTCCTCCATTTTTGATTTTTCATAGTCTCTCTGAGCACTAATCTTTTTTTATGCCCAAGGTGATTAACAAGTTGTTCCTCAATCAATCTATCCAACTCCCTCCTTTTTTTTCCTTCTCCACAATCTGCTAATAAGACGGTGCTTCAACCTTGGATTTATGGACACATCTCCTGTATTATTTGGGTAAGACAAAGGCTATGCAAAAATCTGAGCAGCTTTCTGTTTATTTTAATATAAGGAAATTGGACTTGGCAGTTTCTAAGCAAACCATGTCCTCCTGTATTTCTAAGGCCATTTCATTTTATTTCTTTCATGATAAACAGTTTTCAGCTTCTGAACAAGCTCATTCTATATGGGCAATAGCTCCTTCTGGAGCTTCATTGAAGGTTCTGGATACCAGATCCATTCTAGAAGCTGCTGCTTGGTCCTCTGTCTACACTTTTACTAAATATTATAAATTGGATGACATTTCTAGAGCCAGGGCTATCCATCATGGGTTTGTGGAGGGTTCCTCTGTGACTTCCTCTTCCCATCTTTTACTGTAGCTTTGGTATTCTCCCACATGTAATGAATACTGCAACAGTGATAAGGATTGACACAGTACAGTTGTGTAAGATCTTACCATAGCAGTCAATGTCTTCCTTTTCACTGTAGCAGTATTCAGTCCCTCCCCCTGGTCCTTTCTCTCTCCTTTCTGTTAGGAACACTCTGCTGGCCCGGGGTTATTTTCCTTTCTTGCCCTATTTATCTCTCTCTGCTCAGTTCTGAGCACTGAGCATGCATATGTCACCAATGTACGATGCTGGGAGGATGTAAAGGCTTTGGTATACTGGCCAAACATTGGGCTATCT
The DNA here is from genome assembly GCF_019279795.1 of Protopterus annectens. Lineage (NCBI taxonomy): Eukaryota > Metazoa > Chordata > Ceratodontiformes > Protopteridae > Protopterus > Protopterus annectens. Next base: position 194,901,726 of record NC_056739.1, read on the forward strand.
TTGGTAGGAGATCCCACATGTGATGAATATTGCAAGAGTGAAAAGTAGGACATCTACAAAACTGCACTTTTATCTTAATGACCTTTAGACACCTTTTGAGATGTCAGTGGTCTTGTCACAGGAAAGACAGCTCACAATCACCATGAATTGGTCCAGTTTTGTGAGGGTAGAGTCCATTTGTCTTAGTATGGAGTCACATAGCACAAGTACATTATTACTGCAGGATTATATCAGCACTTGGTTTGAGGAGATTTTATCTTTTTTAGCAACTCTCGATTGTTGATCTAGCAGTATGTTTTGTAGTACATGGTTTCCATTAAGACCTAGTCTTGTTTGACCTTGGAGGCATAAACAGTGACTTTTATAAGCACTCAGTATATGATGATTTTGTGCAGAGTGTTGCAGGAGGCAGTGATTACAGACTGCGTTTTTTGTGAGTGTTTCCTACATCCTACTTAAATATTTGCGGGTAGTTTTTCATGGGGTCAGTAGTCATTCATTGTCCATAAGCATCAGGCAGTTGCCTAAGTATACCAAGTGTTATGAGGCTGGAACCTGAGAGAAGGCAATCCGGATGACCTTTCATTTTGTCCAAGAGTGTAGAGATTTGGGGAAATGAGACTTATCTCAATAGAGGGTGGCCACGATGGTGCAGCGGTTAGTGTTGTCACCTCACAGCAAGAGGTTCTCTGGTTTGATTCTCGGCTGGGGTGCCTTCTGTGCGGAGTCTGCATGTCCTCCTTGTGATTGCATGGGTTTCCTCCTGGTGCTCCGGTTTCCTCCCACATACCAAAGACATGCTGTAGCTGGATTGGACACACTAAATTGGCCCTAGGTGTGAGTGTGTGCATGTGTGTGCCTTATGTGGAAGGTTGGGCGCCAGGCTGGCAACTCGACACTGTAAAAACTCCACTGCCAATCATGAGCGGACAGGTGATCTGCTGTGGTGACCCCTAACCGGGAAAAGCCGAAAGAAGAAGAAGAAAAAGAAGACTTATCTGAACAGAACTGCAGGACTTATCAGTACATTTGTAGTTTAGTAGTTAATTAGTGGAGGTGGTCTATTAAGATTGAACCACCTTAGAGTAACTTAACACAGCCCTAATAAAGAGGTAACACTTTAGAATAGTCTGATAATGGATATGGTTCTGGCTAGGCTTCAATCAAAGTGCCTGTGTTAGTCAAGTGCAGGGTTGTGTAGTACTGCATGAAGTACATGCAGCTCAGTCCAATATAGCTGAGCTAAGAATTTAAACAAACCAACAAAAGAGCAGCTTCTGGCCCTGACCAATAATGCTAGCCTTACAGAAATAGCAGCTGCTTATCTTTTCTCACTAAATAGTCACTACTATCTCTAACTGCCCACATTCTGGCCGAATCTTTATTGTATGAGTTACTAAGTTATAAATACCAGAAAAGGAAAAACAGCAGATTAGGCACAGGGAAATAATACAGAAACTAACGAATACAGTCAGTAGACTGTACAACACAAGACTTCAATTAGAAAAGAAAATGAAGCAAGTGATAAAAATTGTTTACATTCTAATAAAATGGCAGAAACAATGAACAGTGGTGTAAAATCAATAGACTTAACACAGAGAAGTAACCATATGCACAGAAAAATCAGGTACTTTCCTGATGTTTGTATTTAAAATCATGTCAAAACACAAGTTTGGCTTCTCCAGCACATGTACACTGTGGTCAGTCTTCTGTGTCTTGTATCAAAGATTTTGTTAAAAGGTCTGTTTTTTTTCTAATATTAAAACTTAATTTATGAGCTTCACTCTGCTTATATGATCATGACAATTAACTGGAAACTCTAAAAAAAGACTTCTGTTATAGAAAATATTCTTCCTTGCCTGGTAAAAATCGAAGCCTTATTGTCCTTCAATTTTTTAACTGAAGCCTTTGAATTTCTCAAGGTTTTAACCCCAAACACCAAATATACACACTCAAGTACCCAGGTAATAGAAGGTTAAAATTTTAAATGCAGATAGACAGTACTATAGGAAAGATATGCAGCAAGAGGTCAAAAATCCCTCTTAAGTTAGGAGCATCTAGGGGAGTTCTGAGACCAGAGGTGGAAAGAAAGAGTTAGCAATTGATATACGAGATACATTGCACAAAATTAGGTTTGGAGGTCTGCACTGTCAAGTGGGTAGTCCTACCACACATGGGGATGTGAGGGGGACCCCCCCCACACACACACGCACAAAAACACTGCTAAAAACACTTTCTTCAGATGTTTACCAAAGGTAGTTTTGGTAAACGTAAAAAGTTCAAAAACATGTTTGCAGAAACAAAGTTCAGTGAATCAACATGAATTCAGTAATTGTGTTATTATCCCAAATAACTTTTGTCATTGACAATTTTGGGTGACTTACTGATATCATCTATAAGTTCTTAAGATACCTGTAGCAACAGAACAAAAAGCTTCTTAAGATATACTAACTGCACTATGTCCAGAATATTCCCTGCATCAGATGGTGGTCTGTTTCCCTGCTAATGCTAAGGTCTGTTGTGCTAATACTAAGGTAATGATTCTCAGATTTCTGTTCCAATAGATTGGTCTGTGTGTCTAGATACCCGAATCTCAGCTTGCAAAATAGATAGCGTACTACCAGATTAAGCAGGGCATTATAACATACAGTACTTAAAGGGAATACTACATGGGTACTCTGACATTGTAACATGCAATGCTTAAAGGAAATATTACATGGGCACTCTGATATTATAACATGCAATGCTTAAAGGAAATACTGCATGGGTACTGTGAAAAAACTGAAAGGCTGCCACCCCAGCTAGACAGAATTTTGTAGATAATTCTGTGTCATTGTAAATATTAATATAATCCACAGGCTGTTTTACAAATGTAAGAAAACTAAATGTAAGAAAAACTGTGTTATATGTACTTAACTTCAAAAATGTAACCACAGTGCACCCTGCTGAAAAAAAGCTGATAAAGTAAAGCATTTTATGACTTTTTGATCTCAAAGCTCAGAGACAGAATATCTGGATGAAGGAATTCTTTTTATTGTTTTGAGACCAGAATTAATTGCAAAATTTTACATGTATAATGTCTTTTATTCCTGTGGCTTCCTGACCAGGTGCAAGCTTACTAAGAAATTTAATTTAGAGTTTCTGGTAGCCTGGGAACCAGAGAATTGTCAAGAATGATGTAATCTAAAATGAGTCAGCTGTGATGTATTATCAAATTAAGATATCTCAGAGAGAAAGAGACATCATTTGTCTTCAGAACTGACAACATCACCAGCACTTGATTGCTATGTATGCAAGTAGGAACTTAGACTTTAGTATTTCTCTTAGAAATAGAAAATAGTAAGATTAGACTAGCTGTTTTCTATATTTGTCAGACTATCCTACAGTATTGTTTTAAAGTTCCTGTGTCTGAACTCTTAACTAGCACTGTGTTGAATTGAGAAGATTTGTCTTGTGTTTTTATTATTTATTACTAAACATGTTTAAACCTTTCAACTGTGGCTGTTTTGTGTAGATACAATTTAAGCTCTAGAGTACTTGCATGTATTTAGTGATACTGTCCAAGCCACTCCAATAGCCTTAAAAGTACTGGTCACACATACTATTTGGATAATAGTATTGCACAGTAAAATTGGACACCCTTTGGTAAGAGCCTTATTAGCAGCTGATATTAGTGGTTGGTGGCAGTAATTACTACCTTATAGTTTGGGCTGAAAAGGGGGTACAGCTAGAGAGCCCATGCCAGCCTTCTCCAGAAGTGTCTGTGTGTTTGTATCTAAATCAAATATTTAAGTGTGTTTGTGTATGTGTGTGTGTGTGTGTGTGTGTGTGTGTGTGTGTGTGTGTGTGTGTGTGTGTGTGTGTGTGTGTGTATGCAAGCAACTTGTGATGGCCTGGCATACAGTCCAGAAAGAGTTTTAATGCCTTGTGCCCTTGGGTTGCCACAGTAGGCACTGGCATCTTCATAGTCCTGTAAAAGGATAACATAGGTTATTGTTAAATAGATGTACTGTTGAAAATAAAGACAGAAAAAAACTAGGATGTGTTGAAAATAAAGACAGAAAAAAAACTAGGATGTGTTTAATAAAACAACCTAAGTATAAATTATTTGATGAAGAGCAAATATAAGAAATAAAGTCCAGATGGAATTTAGAAAAAAACAGAACATTTTTTTCTTTTCTGAATTATGACTAGACTAAGACTTTGAAAACAAAACGTTAGAGAGTAGAGATATTTTCAGGGAAGTGCAAACTGATCAACAGAACTTGCAGAAATATAAAACTTGCAGATGCTGTTCCTTCTGAGCTGCAAACATGCATGAAAATGTATACCAAATGCAAACATGCATGGACATGCATACCCAGTACAAATATGCATGGACATGTATCCCCAAAGCAAGCATGCATGGGCATGCATCCCCAAAGCAAACATACATGGACATGCATACCCAACGCAACTTCCATGCATGCAGTTGTGTGGCCACTCCTGCTTATATCAGTCACTCATTTTCTGATACCCACTTTCATAAACTAAATTAACAGGAACTAAGTAGTAACCTAATGCTTGGCCTAGGATAATACACGTAATGCTAGCAGTGCCTTGTGCTCAAGTTCAGGGCCTGTGATATATCCAAAGCACCATAGCTATAGTGATAAAATACACAAGCAGAATCACTAGACCTTTTTGTAACATTTAAAAATAAGCTTTATTTGTTTTATTTGTTATGACATCTAAACATAGAATTGCATTCTTTATTTTACTTGATGTGGCTTCATTGTAGCTGCTTGCTTGAAACTGGTTGATTATTTGTATATGTGAAAATAAGTATTCATCTTTGATCTGTAGATATGCCATCAAGCACCTTGGTGGCTGTATATCTAGAGATCAGGGAATGTTGTGACCATGACGGCAGTGCCCCATATCAGGAGCTTCAATGTAAAAATGCTGTTTGGTTCCATTTTACCTGTTGTACTTACATTCTAAGCGCTTGTCTTACTGTGAAGGTGGCAGTAAGGAAATAGGATTAGAGCAGGTGGTGAATCTGTTGCTGTGTACTTTATTTCTACTTGTTAACTGAGTAATTGAGGTGATCTCAATTGTTCATATTGCTTCAGAACCCAAGAATACAGTAATAAACATTTGTAAATGGAATATATAAGCAATGTTAATTATACCGATGGCATGATCATATAAAAGGCATACTGTATGTCAATGACATAAGCATGTTTTTCATTTGTAAAGCAGTCACTGCTGTCCTATTTTTATTTTGCTTGAAAACTGACAGTTATTGTGATACTGTGTATATTGTTGATACTGTGGCACTGTGTATATTGTTGTTACTGTGGTACTTTGTATATTGTTGTTATTATGGTACTGTGTATATTATTGTTACCATGGTACTGTGTATATTGTCATTACCATGGTACTGTGTATATTGTTCAGCAAGCACAGACATGCCTTTTTTGTTTGCTAGACACATTGTGTGTATTGAACAATGGGTTGAAACATACTTGGTTATCACAGTTTTATATAATGTTAATGGAAGAGAGATGGGACAGGTAAATTAGAAAGCTAGAAAACTTTTCTCTGAATGCAGTCTTGTGTACATCTGTGATAAACACTGCATATTAGATAAGGATATATTCAGCCAGAGGCTTCTTGGTGCAGTTAACGTAGAAATAAAGATCCAACTTTTTTTTTTTTAATAAATTCTCTGACCCTTCCTTTTCCATTCTACTGAAGCCCCTAATTGATACCCTGCCACTTTCAATCCATCAAGACAGTGTTGTCTCTCAACACCTTGGGTAGGCAGCCTTAATTTTCTAAGGAGAATTTTCCTTTTGGACCTGTCCAGCCTTCACAGCCTTGCATGGACAGCAAAGATCAGGGATACAATGTATCATTATTTACACCTGATTATGCACTTATTGTATACTGCTTGCTCTATAACCCACTTGCTAGTGCTAAAACTTCATTATTGCCTGCAATATTTGGCTTTTATATGTACATACTTAAACATGCATATAGAGACTCACAACTACAGGGGTTTACTGTTTTTTAGGAATGCACTTGATTTCATCTCAATCTTTTACTGTACCATCCAGCCCCCATCAGGTGGCAGTCATGTAGGGTCCCAGTACCATCACCCCCCCTCCTCCAAGAATGGTGAGATAAACAAATATTAGGTACAGCCTTCCCTGCTGATGTTGTTAATCAAACCTGTCTCATCTGGGGCACAAACAGTGTGTTTTGCCTTTGTGCCATAGTGTCAGCTAAGAATGATCTATCTTAAGACCTTTATCATTTTGTAACATGGTACCAGCTAATAGTGATCCGCTTTAAGGCATTTAGCACTGTGTTTCTTGAGTGAATAAGAAAGAAAGAGCATAAAATGAGTTTATTTTACTTTTTTATAATTCCTTTCATTAGCATGATTGGGATATTTTCACCCGAGTTGTGCAATGCCCTCTCATAAGTCCACAGTCTGGCTCTGAATCACCGTCCTGGTCACTGTGCCACACACAAATCATTCCAGAGGCTTGTGTTTTCAGCATTTCAGTGAGCTTATGGGTTAGTTTAATCAGATGTTGGAATTAAAATTGATGGGTCAAATATTAACAACCTTGGGTATGCAGACAATACCGCTCTGATGGCCGAAAGTGAGAAAAAGTTGAAGAGCCCGTTAATGAAAATAAATGTAGAAAGTGCAAAAACTGGCTTTTTTGCTCAATATAAAAAAAGTAAAACAAAAATTATGCAATCTAATCCTCTCAGCTCTTTGAATACAGATGCATAAAAAGTGGAGGCAGTGCAGATTTTATTTTCTCAGACTCTATGGTGATTACAGCCATGAAATTAAAATGTACTTGCTTTTTGGAAGGAAAGCCCTGGAATATCTGGGAAAGATTTTAAAGAGCAAATTCCCCACATTGTCAGCATATCTCTGCATAGTTGCTGCTAATTTTTCCAGTAATAATGTAGGACTGTGAGAGAGATACTATAAGGCTGTGTACTGAAAAACTGATTCGTCTGAACTGTGGTATTGGGGAAAATTTTAGAGAATTCCACAGACTGTAAGATCAAATCATTCTATTTATTTGGAAATAAACCCAGACTGGTCACAGAAGGCTTGATAATAAAACTAAAACTCATGTACTTTAGCCACATAAATCAGAGATAAGATTCACTACAGAAAACAATGACGTGAATGAATAAATGTAGAAAAGAAGGGGAAGATGGTTACAACAGAGAGACAGTATTACTAAAGCAATGAATATAAATCTGCAAGAAATAAAAGAAGCAGCTTTTGACAGATAAGTCCAGCATGCTACAAGTCCTTGAGTTCACTAAGAGTAATGTTAGAATACACAACACTGAGCCAGCTAATAGTTATCCATCTTATGGCATTTATCCCTCTGTCCCATGAGGGAGAAAGAACAGGCAAGTTGTTAAAGATGAGGACATTATTAATTAATTATTTTTTTATTGTTAAAGCAATTCCTTTCATTTGCATGGTCAGGGTTCTTCTACCCTAGTCACACAGTGCATTCCATAAGCCCTCAGTTCCATCTTTGAGTCACTAGAATGTGAAAAGCCCCACGCTCAAATAATTCTAGACTCTTATGCTTTCAGCATGGCAGAGCATGTAAGGAACTGACATCCATAGGCCAACCACTATCCCATGCTCCTTTTAAGGACATCTACAATCAGCAGCACTTCAGGCCACCTGCTAATTGCGGGAGACTGGGCAGCTACCATAGCCATTTGATTTGTACTTTATATAGGTGGTGGTTCTTCTCACTCCTATATGGTAATGTTATCCTTGAAGCTGTGTTTGTTATGAGGTATGGTAACTGGGAAGTCCCACCCCAGGCCCAGCTTTGTCTGAAGGCCATTGCACCAGAATATTTAGGAGAGACCTAGGACAGACTCCTCCCTGGCCTCACTAGTCATATAATTTAGAAAACTAGTTGTGCCAGCCAGGGCTGAATCCTGAACAAGGTGACCCAGGCATCTGCCTAGGATCTGTTGGTGGTAGGGGGGCCCAGCCACAGCCAACTATTTTACAGCAATTATAAACTATCCCAACCATACAAAACTGATCAAACAGCTGCTTCCACTCTCACTTCCAGTCTTATCTCTTTTATTAGTAAATGCTTCCATAAATTCAGCATGTAATTAGTTTGAAAGCCAGGACAGAATGGTGAGTGTCTTTGAAGTCAGACAAGTGCTGAATTTCTTTTTATTTTACTGATGTTCTGAGCTTTTTACAGTAATGCATTGTTGGATTTGCTTTGCAAGAAACAGAGTCCGAGTCCAATAATTTCTGCTTTGCAGCTACCAATAAGTGATCTTTATAAGGTTTCATGAAGTTTATCCAAAGGTACCAATAAAGTACATGTAATATATCTATTCATAAAAGTAAGGGGGTGTATGCAGTCAACAAAGTGACTATAACTACTAGTGAGGGTAGGCTCTCTGTGGATGAAAGTGCCTTATGCTTTTATCATCTGGTCATTTTTTAAACAGTTTTTAATCTGGTTTTGCAGAGTTAGTGTACATGAGTGTGTGCAATTTAAGTTTGAATAACGTGTTTGTGTGAAACAAATTTGAAAAAAGTGTCATTTTGGCACAGATATCTGAGTAGGATGCAATCAGTAGTGTTGCTATAATTGCTGCATTTTGGTCTATATTAGAAGACTGAATGTTTAGGTGATCGAACGTCTAAACATCGATCTTCTAATGTTGAAAGCAAACAATGGCGAACAGCCGATTTAAGGCAGGGAAAGATTTCCCTTGGCCGTTCACTGGAATTTGCTATTTCCCTACTGTTGAGCAATCTCGGAGTTGGAATATTTAGTTAGGGGGTGTGGCGGCGAAGCCCCCCACTTAATTTAGATATAAAGTTTTTTTTTGTGTTGTGGCCGAGGGACATGTTTCCCTCGGACGTTCCACATTGTGCAGTTCGATATTAGAAAATCGATGTTTAGGTGTTCGATCACCTAAGTGTTCGGTCTTATAATATAGACCAGCTGCATTTGGGGGATGTCTGTGGATAAAAATTACTGACCCTGCTTAGCTGGTAAATTTGAAAAGTCATTTCTCTGCCTTTGTAGGACTACTGTGGATTTCTGTAAAACAAATCTGAATGCTTTACTGTGGCCATTTTATCACAATCAGATATTTGATGTGTGTACAGTTGATAAACTCTCTGTAATTGAATTATTATGACAGCAATTTGAGTGACCTTTTATGGTTTAAATTATTTGATATGGGTACTTTTGTCGTTATTGGTTCATACATTTTCATTGCTAGAAAAGATGAAAAAAACTACAACTTTAAAACACACTCCTAACAAATTTGCTGTATTAAACAAGAAGTATGATTTAAAACAGGCAAGAAAGTGAATCAACGAACACCATGCTTTTATGCATAGTCCTAATAATGTGTGCGGGGGTTCCAATGGTTTGATAACAACCCAGGGGCCAAGATATGTTTAATCTGCCACTGGCCAGATGCAGTTTTAATGAATGTGAGTTTCCAAGGAAGAAAAGCTTTCTGATACTCATGCTACCCCTGTTTTCAATATGAGACTGTTTGTTTTGTTCAGCAAATGGTCGTCAGGGTTTGTTGTATACAATTTGAAATAGAAGTTTCAAATTATATCTAAATTTCTGTAATCATTTAACACTGACACACTTGAACAGTGTTTATGATAATTGGGGTGACACAGCCAAGTAATGGAACACTGGAATGGCTTTAGGGGGACCTTGTTCATTACGCTGCCTAAGGCCCCATTTGACCATGATCCCTCTCTGATGCCAGCAGTTCTAAGAAGGTATTATAAGTAAGGTGTATAGCTGCATTAAGTGGGCTTACAATGCACAACACTGCCGCGTTTTTCAAAAATGAAGCTAAGTGAGAACTAGTGAGCAAGGAGATGAAACTGAATGATAAATTCAGGTAAAGTGAGAAAATATTTCTTTGCATTGATCATTGTGAGTGATTCAACTTTCCTACTTTACTTATTTATGTAGTACTGCACAGATGACCTCTTGGAAAGTGTCTCCTTTTTGTTCTGTTGTCATGCTTAAATGGTATTCTGTGCATTTATTATTTCTCTAAACTTTGTATTTTCAGTTTAATCTCTATTTCACCTAGATCTTATCTGCTAAGATATTATTTTATCTGAATGCCAACATTTTCTAAATTCTTTACTGATGTTATGTTCTGTAATTCTATACAGAGGAGGAATACAATGATGGAAGAATTCAGCAGCTGTTGGTGTGTATGAAGGATATTCCTAACAATTCATGAAGATTACTGTCATAGCACATGCCCCAGGTAGGAAAACACATCATCATTATTTGCCAAAGTATTTGTGTGTTTTGTTTCATTTAATTTGTATCTTGTTTAAGTGTCAGTTGTTATATACACCTAGAACTGTGGCTATGGCTGAAACTCTTGCCCCAGTCTCAGGCTACCATGATTCCAATCCAGCAGTAAAATACATTACTTTTAAAGACAGTCTTCTCTGTTTTCAGTGGATTTGGTGACTTTTTGAGACATCAGTATCTTCATACTAAAGATATTTAAGTAGCTTGCAGGTTCACACTTAAGTAGGAGCATTGTTTTTCCTGTTGTTAGCCAGACTGGTGTCAATTTGGGGTGTGCATATAAATAGTTCTTACTCATGGCTAAATCTTCATGCAAAGATGTTAATACTTTTAGCCAGAAGTTAGGTACTGCATCCGGGCCTGGGGTTTTCCAATTAGAGGCTTTTCTTAACTTTGTTTCAATCTCTCTCTAGCTGTTACTTCATCCCATTTCATATCCTGCACATTTGAACTTATTATTATTTCTTTTACTTCTTTTGTCGATTTATCATCTTTGTTATGTTCCACAGGATCTTCTTACAAACTTCTCCAAAATGTATCTATTTCTTCTTTTTTTGGTGGAATTTCAATTACTTTTACCTTGTTTCCCAATTCTCTATAAAACTTTTGGGTTCATCAATAATTATTTTGTACTTTTCCTTTATATTTATCTGTATATCTTCTAAGTTTTTCTGCCTGTGCTATTTTTAGTTTATTATTTGCGATGGTGCATGATAAATCCTGATCCATTAAAATACTGTGCATTGCTTTTATCATGTCTATCTTTCTGAGTATTTTTGTTGATCTGTTCCTTCTTCTATACTCTTCTAACAATGACACTTCTTGTCTTAATTGCTTTATAGTTTTCTCTATTTGATACTTCCATGATGGCATTCAATTTCTCCCTTCCTTTCTCTTGCTATCCTGTGTTCTGCAAGCTCCTCTAAAAATTATAGACCAATAACTGGCCTTCGGATGGCATATAACTATACACTGGAATTGATGCTGACAGAGTTTATAGTCATTTGTAAGAAAACTCAATTATGGCAATAGAACAAAAGGGTAATAAAAGAAAGTCATATGGAACAAAGGATCATTTGTGTTAAATAAAGTTATAGTGGTGAACTGTAAAAAGAGGAATAATCTAAGTATGGCATGGATAAACTACAAAAAAGCATTTGACAGTATCCCACATTCATGGATAAAAGAATGCTTAAAAATGTATAAGATACATTGATAAACTACATTACAGTGACCATGAAATAGTGGCAAACCACTTTGCAGCATGATAAAGGACAAATTATTATTCCGGGGATAAAAATGCAAAGGGGGATGTTCCAGTGTGATTCTCTGCCACCAATGTTCTTTTGCCTTGTCCTTAACCCATTAAACTGTCTGCTTAACAGATTAGGTCATGGCTGTAATCTGGCTCCCAGAAAGCAACAAAGTGTAAAGACTTTTTATCTTATCTTTGTTGATGATTTAAAACTGTATAGCTCATCAGACTAGGAACTGAAAGCACAACTGCAAGTAGTCAAAACTTTTTTATATGATATAAGAATGTCATTTGGTCTTGATAAATGTTCAAAAGTAACCTTTAAAGCAGGAAACTGCAACACCAAGAAAACATCAGTTTGTGACAAGACTGTGATATAAAATAACTTTTGCAAGAAGGAGTGTATAAATATTTGGGAACTGATGAAGGATCAACAATAAAACATGAACAAATGCTAATAAAACTCAGGGATATTTTAGAATACTTAAATTAATCTTGAAAACAGCGTTGACATCTAGGAACAAAGTTCAAGTTATAAACCAATTTGCTATTCCTGTCGTAACTTATAGTTTTGGAGTAACTGACTGGTTCCTGAAGGTGTTGGCTAGATTAGACAGGAAAACAAGAAGGATGCTTCATCCTCATCAAATGATATATAAAAATCAGTGCATATCAACATTATATATTCCCCATTCTGAAGGAGGTATGGGCCTACTTGAAACTGATTATATTTATAGATCTGCAATTGTGGGACTGCATACATATTTGGTGACCTCACAAGACCCAAATATAGTGAAAGTTTTGAAACATGAGGAGACTAAATCTAAGATGACTTCCCTTCTTAGTCTAGCAGAAGCATATCGTTGTCAAATGGGAATGGAAATCAAACCAGAAGTAGATAAAAATCAGGCAGCAACTGAATGTGCTAAAAAACAAAAGAAAGAATATAAAGTGAAGGATCAGATGAGAAGGCAAGAAATGTGGAAAATGCATAAATATAGTTGCAAGTTTACAAAACTCCTGGAACAATGTAATGTTGATCAGGATTGAATGCAGGAATGGTTAAGGAGAGGCAAATTCAAACCAAAGGACAAAAGGTTAATATTGGCGGCCCACGGTAGTGGACTACGTATACATTGGCTTACAAAGTCCATTGAACATATGGGAGAAACAGACAAATGTAAGTTTTGTAAAACAGAATTAGAAACAGTCGCAAACCTTGTTGCTGGTTGTGACATACTAATGGCAGAAGGACTGTATACTGAAAGGCATAATAAAGTGGCAAGGCTGTTGCACTTGGGATTGTGCAAACATTGCAATATTGAAGTAGCTGAAAAACACTGGAAACATGAGGCACAAAGCATCATAAAAAATGAAGAAGTCTACATCACATGGGGTCACCCATTACCAGCAGTTCAAAAGACAGATGCTAGAAAAACAGATATGGTGGTCCATGAAAAGAAGACAAAAGTAGCATTGATCATTGAAATTGCTACACTCACTGACTACAGTGTCTTGCATACAGAGAGACACAAAGTCATAAAGTATCAGGATTTGCAGGCAGAAATGAGATGTGGAAGAAAGATACCTAGACAGTCCAAATAGTAGTAGGAGCAATGGGTCTTATCTAAATATGATTGTAGATTCTTTTTTTATATGTTACCGATACTTGTAACTCCATGCGAACTGCAGAAGGAGTCATTACTGGGCACATTGCGGGTGCTGCAAAGAGCACTTCTGGCTGACATCAAAGATTGAAAGAATACTAATTTCATGAATTTTAATCTTACTTTGACTTAGAAATGGGGTCCATTCCTGTCATGGTATTAAAAACCCAAAAGATTTGGAGAAATTAAAAGGAGATTTTATTTATTTATTTATTGACATTTGTTAACCGGGTTTGTCCAACTGGGCTTGTGGCCCATTTTCAGTGGAGACCTGAGGAGAAAAGCTCCAGTAATACATTTTAAAACAAGTACAATTTTAAACAATATTGATATAATAGCAGTTATAGCAAAATGATTCACATATGTTGGGATACATGCATAAAGTTAAAGTTGCATTAAAAAGAAACTAAGTAACAATTTTACATTGATACAGTTCAATAGGTCAACAATTAACATTTTCTGTTTGTATAAAATTGTGCAAATGCATAGTAGACATTGGAGAGAGAGGTGTAATGAGGTACTAAGTATGGTCCTTTTGAGGGTACATAAAGGGAAGGAAGACTAGGTAGGGTCATGGCAATTCATTCAGCTTATAGTTGCCAGGTGAACATAGCTGCATCATACATGCAATAAGTCATTTGCAGTCTAGCCAGTCGTTCTCATGGTGATTTTCTTTAACTGCTTGTCCCTTCACTATAACTTAGTAGTCTGTCACAGGAAATACTGAATTCTAGAGAAACAAAGACTGTCTGTTACAGAAGTTCATGACATTTTTTTCATATTCGGCCTGTCGTGATACTGTCGTCTCAGAATGAGCAGGCATTTATGTGCACACAATCCATTTTAGCTGTTTTTTCTGAATGGCAGTCTGCCAACACTGTGGTTTGTTTGTTTGTGTCTTTTGGCTTTTCCTGGTTAGGGGTTGCCACAGCTGAACTCCGGTCCGCTAATGATTGGCAGTAGATTTTTATGTGCTGGCTTGCCGGGCCTAACGCACAACCTTCAACGAAGGAATGCCCATTCATGCATGTCACCACACAGAAGACGCTCTAACTGAGAATTGAACGGGCAACGTCTATCTGTGAGGCGACAACGCTATATATCCTTCAATATAAACAGACTAATGTTCTTTGGGGAAATGTTGTAAGAACACATAGTAAAGATTTGATTAGGTTTAGTGCCAGATCAGTATGCAGTGACAATAAAACTCAGCACTGTTTATCTGACACAGACTGCATGCAGACTAGACCATTCAACCTTGTTTATTCTAAATGTAGTTCTGCCTAGTTAATCCCTCAGAAGTTCCTCTTTTTTTGTGTGTAGCTTGTTTAGATACTGTTCTAGTCATTTGTTCCTGTTTCTCTAGGCCTCAACTTTAAAGTTTTTTGTGGTAATCATGTGATTTTAGCAGCGTATCAGAAACCTATTGGTTGATGTGGTACTTTGCAATCCTCCCTGGATGCATTTGAAAATTTGCACATTTATTTGTTAGTAAGTGTGATTACCTAGTTCACAAGTCATAAATAAATAAATAAACTGTCTGTCTGAAAATAATGTTTGTTTAAAATTGTAACTTGAACCCAATAAAACAGAGACAGCCTGAATAACAGCATAGAAGACGGAAGTGTAATTATGACCTAGTTTAGGACGTTGCATGTATTCTTTCTCTATGTGCTTCTGTTTCACTGTCCTCTGTAAATATTAACATTGCAACACTACACTTTTGTGGCTGAAGTCATTAAGCAGTGTCTGAATGTTTTGGGAAGTATTTCATTCTTTGCCTTTTCTGAAAAAAAAAAATCTCTATCCATAAATGTGCATATGTTCTAACCTAGAATAATACACTTTTCTGGACTACTTATGGCAGAAAAATCTCCCAGTAGAAGTTTACACCAATCTAAATTATTTTGAAATACAAATTTTAACTTCAGTTATTTGAATATTTACTATGTTTTCTTTTTGTTTATTGTTTCATATCAACATTTTTGCAAAATGTAACATTATCCCATGCTATTTTTCTTTCATGTTTCAGTTAGCTCTATTCTTGCAGTACATTGTCTGAAAAGTTTAATAAACATAGTAATAAAAACAATGTCATTCTAGAGAACAGAATCTTTTTTATCACCTGTACAGTGTAACCTGTTGGCAGCTCTACCTGCACACAATCAGCCCGTTCATTCTGCAGGGGTAAGATCTGAGCATCCCAAGGCTGAGCAGGAGCCCTTTGGCCAATTTGCCCCCCTTGCACATGCCTCTGCACCATAGTGGTGTGTAGTCTGTAGGTTATGCTCCACTGGTATAAGACCTAGTGCTCCCATTAGGTGTCACCATAGTGGGGAACCACAACTGCCTTCATCCCATGGCCAGTGGCCACTCAATGTCATCTTTCCCTGGCCATGTTTTAGACACCCAAGCTGCAATTCTAGTTCATGGTAAGAATCTGTTTGATCATGTTGCTGTTCACAATATTGTATAGACAGAAACAGCAATTAGAATAATTAATATATTAACTGGTCATTGGTTCTTTGATGCAACCTCCACTCAGAGTAGGTGTGTAATTTGTTTGCCTTTCTCTCTTACCATGGTTAAATATCTCGTCTGTTAAGATCGCACCATGTTCTCTGTCAATAACCATCTTCTTAAACAGTTCTAACTCTTACAAAATAACTTTTCACATGTTGTGAGTCTTGAAATGCATTAAGTCCATCTTTTGATTATATTATACTTAACATGTCCATAGTGATAAGTATTACTAAAGGTGGGTCTCCTGTATACCCTAGAGGTATTTCCTTCATATTTTGATAGACACTGATCGTGACATCCGACAAGTTTATCCCTTAGACCACTCTCCAGCAAGATGATTACACTCCAAAAGCAGGCAAAAGACAAATCTGTTAAGAACCCCTAAACACTGTTAACATCGAGTCTCTTGCTGGAGATCAACAGCAAAGAACAGCAACAGAAATAAAATGGCTTTAAAATATGTTAGATACCTTCACACTTAACAAGAAATAAGGCAGAAAGAATTATCTTACCAGCTTTTGAAGCAGTTTATTCTTTAGATGGACACTTTTTTTTTTTGTTTTGTTTTTTTTTTTTTCTTGCCTGCTTTCTGTTTGTCTATGCTAAAGTATTTTACTGGCATTTAATGTCTTTGAAAGATGGTAAAACACTTTGTGCACTCATACATTTTCCTTTTTTTCTGTTATTTTTCTATTAATAGTACTACATGAATTGGGTAAAGCTTTATGCACTGCAATGGATTTTGATCAGGCCTCGCCAGTTGCAACCCTTAGTACGTGCTCCGGACATAAATGCTAAGGTTCACCTTGTGAGCTTTGTATTTAAGAGTAATGATCACTATCCTATGTCTCCTACCCTCCCACATAAAAGCTTGCAACTATTTCTTAAAGAGTTTTTAAAAAACTGGTGGTGGTACAGACAAAAAAAAAGATAGCTCACATGCACAAGTAGTGAAAAGACAAACATTTGTGTCATCTGAATATTTTACTCTAGATCCAAAAATTGCTCTTAATATAAATTAGTTTTTACTTATATTATTTCTGTCACTTCCTCATATGATAATTTCATTGATTGGGAGGGGTCTATATTACCTCATCAAAAAGGCTAAACATCAATCACCTTTTCATCGACCCCTAAAAATCAAACTTCCTTTTATGCTTGGCCAAACACAAACAACACACCACTTCAAACATTTTAGTCTGGGGTCTTCGCCCCCCACACCACCCAACTTCGAGATCGCACTACAGTGGGGAAAAGTGCAAATTCACAACAGCGA
>NC_056739.1:194919343-194961843 GCF_019279795.1 Protopterus annectens
ATTTAGGGGGTGCTCCTATGTGTGAGTGGGTATAAGGTGGGGAGGAGTGCTGTGTGTATCATACAAGAAAAAAAATAGCTACAGTGCTATTTCATGTAACTGTCTGTAATGAAATGAAACTCATCCAACTTCATTGTGAGTTATTGCACTACATTCCATCTCTTAACATGTCATGGCCTGTCATCTGACATAGGAGATCCCTGTACTAGCACTGGCCCATCTTCAGCTCAAAGTATACTGCCCACTTCTAGGTTCCCCCCTCAGAGTGAATAGAAGCAGGTCATTCCATAGCCAGCCTGCTCTAATACACATATGCTGCTGATTTTCAAGTCCAAGTATACCACACCAGATACCAAATGTAAAGAGGCATCAAGTAAGTAAGATGCATGGTGAGCATGCTCAGAAATCACATCTGATTTGCATACAGTAGGGTGGTTCATGCAGCCTAACAGACCAAATATACTCCATTCAGTTCTCTGCTAAAAATGTCTCCTAAATTTCTAGCAAAGGCTTCTCCGGGATACTCCACTAGACTACTGGTACAGCAGAATCCTTCTCCATATTGCCAGCATGTACCTTCATGAATGTCTTGTAGTTATCTCATGGCTGCTACATTGCTCTCTATCTGAATAATAATTGTTCTGAAATACATGATCATTAGCGCTTATGCTGGGTACGTGCATTACAAAGAGTGATGCCTTTTTTCAGGTTTGACTAGTAGTTGACAAAACAGAAAGCAAACACACAAAGCAGAATCATATTATGTAAAGATGCAACACTTCATCTTGTAATACATCAAAGGCTAGTGCAGTGTATTCCATCTGTTGGTAATATAATATTACACGATGTGAACAAGGGAGAGAAATCTGTAAGGGAGGTGCATCCACTGATGACACACACACACACAAACATGCACACAGATTAGAATGAGCCACAAAAATCATGACTGAACAGGTAAGAAAATAGCTGCAGTGCATTTTTCTGGAGAAGTTACACAGTGATGTGAAAAAATGTAAGACTGCATTTGTTTCCACATACTGAGGTCAAGGTTAAAAGACTACAGGACACAGAATCTGCTGAAGAAGATCATGCAGGAAGAGTCTTTGGACACTTTAAATGATTTTAATAGCTACTTTTAATGATTTAGTGCTCAAGGTTTTGGGGTGGAGGCTCTGGATTACAAGAGCTGTAGTGTTTCTTTTGCCATTTGGCCACAGTTGTAACAGTGACCTTGTCTGCTAGGAAGTTAAAAGTTTTGAGTCATATCAGACCAGAAGCTGAATCCATAACTTGCTACCTCATTTTATGAGCTCTGCAGTTACTTGTTTCCTTTTTACTGTCTGCCCCATAAGCAAGTTCATACTTTCTAAACATAATAAACAACATGCATTGTAAAATGATGAACTCTGATGATAAAGAAAGGCAAAAGGGCTGAGTTCAGAAGTTTTCACAGAGGGCAATGTTGTTTAGGAATTTGTGTATTTCCTGTAATTGTTTGTTTTCAGTACATTCACTTTTTTGTGACACTGGACACACTTGATGGGATACAAGTCTTGATATTTATCAGTGAAATAGCATAAATAAATAACTTCCAAAAGAATGCAGCTAGCACAGCAAGCAGCTAAGGTCTTGTGCATGACTCTGTCTGTTTCACAAAAAAAAAAGCTAATCTACGGACACAATTGTAAATGGCTTCAAATTGGAAATTAGTGATGCAAAAGTGATGGGATTGATACGAGCCATGGAATATATGGAGGAATATGAGTACAGCTTCACAGACAAGGTTTGTGTAGGAATGGTTCACCCTCTGAAGACAGACAATTGGATTTCTGTGCAGCATATCAGTGATGTGTTATCCACAGAGACCATAACCTTACACAGTAGCACAGGCATTTAATTAGCAGTGGATTATATCAGACTAGGTAATAACTTTACTCTGTCCAGATCTTACCTGATGGAAGGTGAACAGTTTGGGCAACAAAACACTGCAAGTACAGGGCACAGACAAATTTCATATCCGTTCAGCAATCATCCCATAACATTCTCCCAGCATGCAATTGCAAAATCTATCTAAAAGTGTGCAAAGGGAAAACAGTTGTAAGGCAATTTTTAAGTCAGTATGCAAGGCTAGGCTTACCATTTGCAATGTTACACAAAGGTGGATATAAAATTAAGTCATGAGGGGCAGATTCATCTGTGGTACTGAAAAAACGAGAGTCAGGCTATTTCTTTACTTGACATCAGGGTAGAACAATAGATCCCTTCAAATCCGTAATATGGATTTCAAACAAAATTCATGGAACAGAGCAAATAATTGCAGAAACTGATTGTTTTACAGACTCTCTTTACCTGTTTCTTAACATATCACAAAGGTTACAGTTCCTGTTTAATCTCTGCAATTGTCATTTTAATATTACACAATCCTTTATTAATAGCCCATGCAACTTTGAATGCCCCCGTGATGTTTGCCAATGTACCTCTTCTAAGACACTGTTTCAAGCATCTACCACTTTTTCCATGAAGCAATGCTATGTTATACTACTACTAACCATATCCCCCTATCAGTCTTATAGAGTGCCTGCTTCCTCCTGATCATTACTTACCTCTCACTTCAGACCTTCCAAACTATATCTTTTGATGGAACGAAGTGTATTAACATTCATACGGTGTAGAAAAGAATGCTTGAATGTCAGAAAAACTCCAGGATAAGACTAGTTCTTAAGTTATCCATAGTCACCTACTGATGTTTTGTCAAGAAAACGTATGTTAATCACCTAGGTGCTACTTCAAAAATGATTTATTGTTTAACTTGTTTGAAAGAAAGGAATGTTTTCATAATATTTCAGGACTATTTGTACTTTAAGATATGAGTATCAGAATAGGCAACAGATTCCTCTTTATCCTAAATAGAATAACGAAGATAGCAGAAGCATGAATGAATGAATGTATATATACTATATAGACTTATAAATATAGCAATAACCCATGCCTGGGTGTGGGTATTGCTGGATTTACCCACGGTTGGCGTGGTTTGGTCCTAAGGGCGAAGCCCGAGGGACCAAACAAAGCCAACCGTGGGTAAATCCAGCATTACCCACACCCAGAAGTGGGTTATTGCTATTACACAATGACATTATTTAAGAAAAAAAAATTACTTTTCTTAAATAATGGCATTGTATAATGCCTTGCAGTCACGAAAAAGTTGTGCTGAACGTAAGTTTATTTTTGAAAAAATAAACTTACGTTCAGCACAACTTTTTCGTGACTGCAAGGACTTTTTGGACTACCTGTTTGTTTTCTTTTATTAGTTTAACTTTCGTGTACTTGAGTTTTAGATTGTATAATGCCTCCTTGCTGCCCTTCCACAGCTGTCTGGTATCCCACAGAAGTTCTGATGTACTGCACATGCCTATGCAGTACATCAGAGCTGTGGGCAAAAGCAACGGAGAAAGCAAGATCTCCATTGCTTTTTACTGTTTCGCTATGTTAAATGGGTTTAACATATAGACAGTTTAAAAAAAGCAACAGAGAATCTCCGTTGCTTATTTTAAAGCTGTCTCGCTATGTTAAACCCATTTAACATAGCGAGACAGTTTTGAAAAAAGCAATGGAGAAAGCAAGATCTCTGTTGCTTTTTACAAACTGTTTCGCTATGTTAATAGGTTCATAGGTTCATAGGTTCATACTAGGCTATCTGCCCTGGGGCAATTATAAGCCTAGCCCGATTCTGTATGGCTTACGCCACCCCTTGATTTGAGTATACTGTGCCATTTTTAAGGTTTAGTTTACTGTGCCTCTGTCTAATAGTGACACGGGAGTAATCCCTGGGACAAACCTACGATCCCCCATCCACCTATCGAGATTCTTCTTGAAGAGA
The DNA here is from genome assembly GCF_019279795.1 of Protopterus annectens. NCBI lineage: Eukaryota > Metazoa > Chordata > Ceratodontiformes > Protopteridae > Protopterus > Protopterus annectens. The sequence goes on from NC_056739.1 coordinate 194,923,221, forward strand.
TTCAGTGAGGTGCTCTGCCTCACATGAACTGAAATTCTATTCCAGAGCGAAGGAAGCCTCTGGGTTATGAACCTGTCCTTCCAGCAAGTTCTATTTATTTCTGTGCTGAGGTTCAAGTCCCTCGAGCATGTGGCGCTAAGGGATTTAGATTTACTGAGGTGGAGCATGTCCATTAATTCTGGATTTGACATAGCTTTGTATGTCAGGCATAAATCGCCTCGAAGTAGGTGGTATGCAACTGAGTAGAGCTGGAGTTTTTTTAACCGAGCAGCATATGGCATCTGTTTGAGACCCTTGATCCTCTTGGTGAGATACTTTTGGGATCTTTCTAATTGCTGCAGGTGTCGGGTAAGGTACATCCCAAAAGGGGCATTGTATTCTATGATGGGCCTGATGAGGGATGAATAAAGGGGCACGATTACCTCTCTTGATCTAGATGTGAAACCCTTCTTGATGAGGTGGGCTATGTAGAAGGTCTTTCTAACCACTTTGGCAATGTGGTTTTCAAAGGAGAGATTGCTATCAACTTGGGTCCCCAGGTCCCTAATAACTTTCTCTGTACTTAATGGGTTTCCGCCTATGTGGTAATTTGTGGGCACATTGTTTTTGCCAAAGGGTATGACTATACATTTTTTGGCATTTAGCTTTAAACCATGGCGCTGGCACCAGTTATCTGTCTCTGTGAGACCTTTTTGAAGGATGTTTGTGTCAGCTGGAGAGTTAATTATGACACCCAGTTTGCAGTTGTCTGCGAACTTGGTGAGCCATAGTCCTCCCACGTTTGCCTGTACCTCGGAAAAGTATATACCAAACAAGAGTGGTCCCAGTACAGAACCCTGTGGGATGCCACTTGTGACCGGTTTCGAGTCGGACATGGCTCCAGCAACTCTCACTCTGTGGGTTCTGTCTTTGAGCCAGTTTGAGACCCATCTTGTGACATAGGGGTTTATATTTAAGCTGGATAGCTTATCTATAATGCCGGGTATTGTGTCAAATGCCTTTGCAAGGTCCAGATAGGCTGTGTGGACTACCTTCCCTTCATCTATGGCTTTGGTGACTGTTTCGAAGAAGTCAACCAGGTTCAAAAGGCAGGATCTGCCCTTGGCAAAGCCAAACTGGGTAGGATCTAGTGTCTGTAGGTCCCCAATGTCTTTGTTTATGAGCTCCATGATGATCCTCTCCATAGCCTTGCAGACTAAGCTAGTCAGGCTTATGGGGCGATAGTTTCCAGGGTCCGTAGAGGCTCCACCTTTGTGGAGTGGGACCACTGTTGTGTACGCCATTCTGTGGGCCCATATCCTGTAGTGAGGCTGAGATTGTATAGCTGTTTTATTTGAGGGATTAGTTCCTCTTGGAGTTCATGTAGGATGCAACCTGGGACGCCATCTGGTCCCATGGAAGCAGTGTTTTTTGCTTTGGAGAGGGCAGCCTTCACCTGAGCATCAGAGATGTTTGGGAGGCACCCCACTGCCGGGATAGATACTTGCTCTTTTGGGGGGGAGGGGGTGGAGAAGTTTGCACTGACCCTGTCTGCCAGGATATTGGCGATGTTTGTGGGTTCAGTGTATTTTTTGTCATTTAGAATAAACTCAGAACAAGTCTGGGAGTTGCATCCCAGGTTTCTAACATAACTGAAAAAAGCCTTATGATTGTCTTTGGTGTCCTGTGCAATTTTTCTCTCGAAGCTGGTCTTGGAGGATTTTATGAGGGATCATAATGTACTGATCAGAGATGCCTTCCCTATTAGGATTTTGCTCTATCATGTAGTAGCTTCTTCCTTCTGTTGTACAGTTTATTTATGGCAGGGGTCCACCAGACTGGACGCCTGCCTTTGGATGATTGGGTCTTGGTTTTGTTTGGGATAGCATGATCCATGCATTCCTGGAGATGTCCGTAGAATGCATTTATATAGGATTCTGCAGTTTGGGCCATAGTTTCCACTGGCCCTGGGGCCTTGAAGGATTCCACTTCAGTTTTGAGAAGTGAGAAGTTCGCTTTTGAGAAGTTTTTCACTGTGGTTTTCTGGGCTGGGGGTGGGGTCGGGATGTGGACATCCAGGGAGATTAATTTATGGTCTGATCTTACCAATGAGGGATATACTTCTGGTGTGGAGCATAGAGTCCCCATGTTGGTAATGATCAGGTCTAGTGTGTTATCCCCTCTTGTGGGAGTGGTGACTAGTTGTTCCATAGCATTTGAGTTTATAATTTCCAGGAACCTTTGGGCTAAGCTGCTGGGGCTTGAGTAGTGCTCCCAGTCAATGTTTGGGTAGTTGAAGTCACCCAATAGCCGAAAAGCATGATATGAGGTATAGCCTGGTAGTGCTGGGGTGCTCTCTGGAGCCTTGAATCAGGTTTCTGTCACTGCACAGATATCGATGTTCTCCATACTGAGGAGAGCTTTGAGTGCATGCATCTTGAGGTTAAGACTTCTGGCATTTAGCAGCATTACCCTTAGTTTCTTGTTCCTTGTGCTGTCTATGGGGGTGGGTTTGACTTTTGAGCCTTGCCTAAAAAAGGCACTATGGGGGTGGCAAGAGCCTTTGCCAATATCCGAAAGCCCAGTGTTGACAGGTGCAAGCCGTCCCTAGCGAAGCAACATGGCTTGTCGAGCATGTCATCCCAGGCTGACAGACACTGGATCCCCTTTGAATGACACCAAAATTTTAGCCAATTGTTAAAATCGATCATTTTGTCTTTGTACTGTGGCATCATTCTAGGTGAGGTAAGATGCTGCTCAAGGTCAGGGTCATACCAGCCTGGGCTACATGATCAGAGAGCTCCTCTATGTCTCTTTTCATGTAGTCCAGGGAGGTACGTCTCAGGTCATTCACACCAGCATGTACAATGACTGAGTCTTATTTGTATTTGCTTTGGAGTGACCTGAGTGCTTGCGTTATGTGGCGGATCCTAGCACCCGACAGGCAGCTCACCGTGACCTTCTCTTTATTCAGCCTGGTGAGCGGGACGTCAGTGTGTCTGACAATAGAGTCACCTATTACAAGAGTATCAGGTGTGTTGTTCAGCCTTAAGGGCTGTGGCTGCTTGGCACACTGACTTTGTGGGTTATGTGTTGTGCGTGTTTTGTTTTGAGGTAGTGTTTGCTTGGATGTCTGCTTTGGAGGTCTCTGTTGCTTAGGTAGATTTTTATTTAGAGCCTCCAGTATGTTTTTTGTGTATTTGTGTGTTTGGTTCGCTGATGTGGTGGGACTATGTGATACTGGAATTGTGTTGTGTGAGGTTACCTTCTCCTCCTGACTGGTTACACCAGTTTTGAGATGAGAGAGCTCAGCCTCCAGTTTGGCTAAATAGTTGCATCTCTCACATATATTTGAACCTGTTTGGAGGAGGAGAGGGTTGTCCGTGTACATGAGACAGTTGTAACATTGCCTCAAAATTCCCAGATTCACCAGCTGGACTGGAGAGGAAACCATTGACTGACCTTTGGACATGCTAGAGTAATATAGGGAAACTGAATTTAAGATGGACCAATAGAGGACAGGGTAATCGTAGAGAATATAAGAGTAAGTAGTGCTTATGGTTTAATAGTGCTAACTTGTAGAATTACTTAAGTGGACCAGTGAAGGGCCTTAGAATGAGAATATGGTGTTTAAATTGAGAGATAGAGCAGTTCTAAGGGAAAAAGTGAAGAGCAGACTTTGTGGAGCCAGGAATAGTTTAAACTCAATTAGGCGGCCCTGCCCACTGTTGCGCTATGCTCAAAAACGCGCAAAACCGCGCAAAAGAGGGTTTTAAGAGAGGAAGATGAAGGAGTTTTGGAATTGACCCAAAATGGCCAATAAAACTACAGTTTCAAGTCAGTAACCACTCCCACAGGGGCAGGCAGGCTGTTCAATGTTTTTCACTGCCACTGATCAACAGAGAGACTTCCCTTTAGCCCAAGCAAAAAATGGCCTCACAGAAACTTACAAACAGTTCAAGAACAGCAAGCCTGTAACTGAACTTTTTAAATCTCAGAAAAGTGGGAAAAAAGCAAGATTTTTTGTTTTTGTTTTTCAGAGATAGCAGAGGTTCACAAGTATCAACAAGTTATAACAGTGCAGTAAATGACCCCACACAAGAGTGCTAGGCCAAAGACAGATAAAATGCAAGTTTTGAGAAAAAAACGATTTTAAAAATAAGTGCAAACAGGAAATTCAGTAAACAGCTCTAGGTTGTGCTCTAAATACAGTTACTAATGCAGAAATCAAGTTTAACAAGCCAGAAAATGCTCAAAATAGGTGGCTATGCAGAAAAACTTAGCAAATAAACAGAGGAAAAGTACTTAAAATCTCAAAAGTGGCTCCTTTCTTCTCTCAGCATTTTCTCCTCTTGGTGGGTGCTTCACCAACAGCCAACAAGCCTGAAAAGATGCCAAAGCCATGAGGCAACCAGGTTTTAAGAGAGGAAGATGAAGGTGTTTTGGAATTGACCCAAAATGGCCAATAAAACTACAGTTTCAAGTCAGTAACCACTCCCACAGGGGCAGGCAGGCTGCTCAATGTTTTGCACTGCCACTGATCAACAGAGAGACTTCCCTTTAGCCCAAGCAAAAAATGGCCTCACAGAAACTTACAAACAGTTCAAGAACAGCAAGCCTGTAACTGAACTTTTTTAAATCTCAGAAAAGTGGGGAAAAAGCAAGATTTTTTGTTTTTTGTTTTTTCAGAGATAGCAGAGGTTCACAAGTATCAACAAGTTATAACAGTGCAATAAATGACCCCACACAAGAGTGCTAGGCCAAAGACAGATAAAATGCAAGTTTTGAGAAAAAAACGATTTTAAAAATAAGTGCAAACAGGAAATTCAGTAAACAGCTCTAATTTGTGCTCTAAATACAGTTACTAATGCAGAAATCAAGTTTAACAAGCCAGAAAATGCTCAAAATAGGCGGCTATGCAGAAAAACTTAGCAAATAAACAGAGGAAAAATACTTAAAATCTCAAAAGTGGCTCCTTTCGTCTCTCAGCATTTTCTCCTCTTGGTGGGTGCTTCACCAACAGCCAACAAGCCTGAAAAGATGCCAAAACCACGAGGCTACCAGGTTTTAAGAGAGGAAGATGAAGGAGTTTTGGAATTGACCCAAAATGGCCAATAAAACTACAGTTTCAAGTCAGTAACCACTCCCACAGGGGCAGGCAGGCTGCTCAATGTTTTTCACTGCCACTGATCAACAGAGAGACTTCCCTTTGGCTCAAGCAAAAAATGGCCTCACAGAAACTTACAAACAGTTCAAGAACAGCAAGCCTGTAACTGAACTTTTTTAAATCTCAGAAAAGTGGGAAAAAAGCAAGATTTTTTTTTGGTTTTTTGTTTTTTCAGAGATAGCAGAGGTTCACAAGTATCAACAAGTTATAACAGTGCAGTAAATGACCCCACACAAGAGTGCTAGGCCAAAGACAGATAAAATGCAAGTTTTGAGAAAAAAGCAATTTTAAAAATAAGTGCAAACAGGAAATTCAGTAAACAGCTCTAGGTTGTGCTCTAAATACAGTTACTAATGCAGAAATCAAGTTTAATAAGCCAGAAAATGCTCAAAATAGGCGGCTATGCAGAAAAACTTAGTAAATAAACAAAGGAAAAAAAAGTGGCTCCTTTCTTCTCTCAGCGTTTTCTCCTCTTGGTGGGTGCTTCACCAACAGCCACCAAGCCTGAAAAAATGCCAAAACCATGAGGCAACCAGGTTTTAAGAGAGGAAGATGAAGGTGTTTTGGAATTGACCCAAAATGGCCAATAAAACTACAGTTTCAAGTCAGTAACCACTCCCACAGGGGCAGGCAGGCTGCTCAATGTTTTTCACTGCCACTGATCAACAGAGAGACTTCCCTTTAGCCCAAGCAAAAAATGGCCTCACAGAAACTTACAAACAGTTCAAGAACAGCAAGCCTGTAACTGAACTTTTTTAAATCTCAGAAAAGTGGGAAAACAAGATTTTTTGTTTTTTTGTTTTTTCAGAGATAGCAGAGGTTCACAAGTATCAACAAGTTATAACAGTGCAATAAATGACCCCACACAAGAGTGCTAGGCCAAAGACAGATAAAATGCAAGTTTTGAGAAAAAAACGATTTTAAAAATAAGTGCAAACAGGAAATTCAGTAAACAGCTCTAATTTGTGCTCTAAATACAGTTACTAATGCAGAAATCAAGTTTAACAAGCCAGAAAATGCTCAAAATAGGCTATGCAAAAAAACCTAGCAAATAAACAGAGAAAAAATACTTAAAAATCTCAAAAGTGGCTCCTTTCTTCTCTCAGCGTTTTCTCTTCTTGGTTGGTGCTTCACCAACAGCAAACAAGCCTGAAAAGATGCCAAAACCATGAGGCTACCAGGTTTTAAGAGAGGAAGATGAAGGAGTTTTGGAATTGACCCAAAATGGCCAATAAAACTACAGTTTCAAGTCAGTAACCACTCCCACAGGGGCAGGCAGGCTGCTCAATGTTTTTCACTGCCACTGATCAACAGAGAGACTTCCCTTTAGCCCAAGCAAAAAATGGCCTCACAGAAACTTACAAACAGTTCAAGAACAGCAAGCCTGTAACTGAACTTTTTTAAATCTCAGAAAAGTGGGAAAAAAGCAAGATTTTTTTTGTTTTTTGTTTTTTCAGAGATAGCTGAGGTTCACAAGTATCAACAAGTTATAACAGTGCAGTAAATGACCCCACACAAGAGTGCTAGGCCAAAGACAGATAAAATGCAAGTTTTGAGAAAAAAACGATTTTAAAAATAAGTGCAAACAGGAAATTCAGTTAACAGCTCTAGGTTGTGCTCTAAATACAGTTACTAATGCTTAACATAGCGTGACAGCTTTAAAATAATCAACGGAGATCTCTGTTGCTTATTTTAAAGCTGTCTCGCTATGTTAAACCCATTTAACATAGCGAGACAGGTTTAAAAAAAAGCAACGGAGAAAGCAAGATCTCCGTTGCTTTTTACACACTGTGTCGCTGTGTTAAAGGAGTTTAACATAGAATGACAGCTTTAAAAAAAGCAATGAAGATCTCCGTTGCTTTTTTAAAACCTGTGTCGCTGTGTTAAACTCCTTTAACATAGTGAGACAGTGTTTTAAAAAAGACTTATACTAATGGAAAAAGTCCGGGTGACCGGACCTTTTTCCATTAGTATAAGTCGATGATAACGCACGCTGACCAATCAGCGTGCACGTTTTGGAATATTAATGGGGGGGGGGGTCATGGTATAATATATAGTAACTGTTTACTCAACTTTAAAAAAAAATTTTCTTTCTTGTGAACTGATTATTTGCAATTAGAATTTGGTAATGTTCATGAAACTGACATTGCTGTTAAAATCTATCATGCCAAATGGCTTGTTACTTCTTAGAAGGCCACTGTGCATCACAGTACTGAAGCAAATGGTATAAAGAAATAATAGCCATGACTCTGTAGCTAAATAGATTTGTTTGATTGCTTCATTAGATGCATAAATAAGCTACCAGCAGCAGTTGTGTCCTAACTTTAAGGAAGTCATTAAACAAGTCCTACATAAGAAATTAATTACATGTTTGGTAGCTTTTGGATTCATCCCAGGATTGTATCCTAAGTTAAAACTGGCTGCCAATGGTAGCTGTTCAGTAATAGTAAATGACATCCATGGTGAATGAAGTGGTCTTTAAAGTGCTGTATCTCAGTGGCTTGTCTTTTTCATTGTCTGTATAAAAGTATTGTAGGGACTAGAAGGAAAATATGTCTTACTCAGAAGGCCCAAAGTGCTCCGACAGTGTCTGTACCTTAGGTAAAACCTATTGGACAAAGAAGCCTAAGAAAGCTGAACAGTTAAGTGCATAAACTCTTAGATGCAGTGCAGGAAAGTCCATGCAGCTGCAGCATAAAGCAGCAAAGGAGCTCTGTATTAATAAAAACAGAGATACCTACTACAACAGAACATTAAAAGGACCTTTGGTGTTACTAAGTGAATACTGTAGTAGTCGGCATTCACTGTTAAAAAGCTTGAAGTAATAATGAGTAATTCCAATGTGTATGGGGAAATAAGATGCTAACCTTCCTCCACAGGGACAGTTGGTGAGAACAGTGTCTAGTAATTTTTTGGAATGCTGTTTAGAGTACAGGAGACCCCCAGCTTTGTAAATGCATTGAAAACACTGATGCTTCATAAAAGTGGTAGTCCAAAACAATGCAGGATGTGTGGCAAAAGGCATAAGAAAAGATCTCCATAGCCTCCATGAGAATGAAAGGGCATAACATATTCTGGTAAAGTCTTTACATTTTAAAATATGAAAACACTTAATATTTTTATATTAAAGTTGCTGCTGTACTGTTCATGGTCTTCATCATTCTTATTTTGGTTACTAGTTTATGATTGTATGACTTGCCTGGGATACATTTGTGGTTTTTCAGTTTATTAGGCATCACAGAAACCCCAACCATCTCCTCAGCAAAGGAGAGTGTGAACACCAACCTCTCTTCCTGAATGGATCAATGGCAAAAAAACTCCTGAAACTCCTCTCCCCAAATGGCCATCTTTTATCCATGCTGCCAACTTACCCCATGGCAGTACCATCATAGACAAGTGCTCTCCCTTTGTACCATAAGACCATCTGGTAGGCATGCTTTTATATTTATATGTATTTTTATTGATTTTAGAATTGAGATTAAAAAAAAACAAAATCACTTTAATCACCATACATGAGGAATAAAGAAAATTACTTTGTATTGATTATCAATTTTCAAATAATGCTATGCATCCTAAATATCTCAGAAAATTAAATACACATTAAAATCAAGTACATAATTTATCAATATTTTAATTACGATAAGCAAAACAGTCAAAACATGAGCAAGGATAATCCAATAATACTTCTAAGTGCAGTACAAACACCTTAAATTTTAGCAAGACTCTGTGTTGTAATGCCCTGATTGCAACCCAGATAGAATTTGATCAGTGACTCAGGCACTGGATGATCTAGGCAAGGTTGGGAAGAACTGAACAGCTAATGCTGGTTCATATACACTGTAAGAGGTCCATTTGGCTATTTGTCTGTCTGACACATTTAGATCAAAGCTTGTAGGTGATAAAGATGCAGCTATTAACTGGGGATGTCAGCCTTGCTTACCATCAGTGATGGTAAATCTCATTAGTATGTGTGAGCCCCTGATCAAGAGGAAGGGCATAGTAGCTTCTCACAATGATGCAGCTACTTGCATCGTCCATGAAGAGATTGAGCTAAGGTCTCTACTGCAGACTCGACAGCTGCACGAGAATGTAAAAGCTCAAAACTAATAGAGAGCTGATGATTATTAGGCAAGAAGGGGGAATAACTGGAAAAAAGGCTTCAGTCTTCTAATATGCTATTTTCATATCTTCAAGTAACATAATGTCACAGTCATATTATATAGATTTCTTCAGGCATGAGTGTCGAAAAAGGTAGGAGAGTAGCACTGAAAAAAGAGAGACGGTAACAGCTGACATGACACCCTAACTCCATATAGAAAATTCTTAAAAGGGAGGTGATGATGATAATAATGACTTCTTTATCACTAACCACGGACATCAAGGTGACAACATTTGAATATAAGAGTAGGACAGGATTCATCCAACATCTAGTTTATACATTTGCTTGTTTTAGCTAGGATGCATAAGAACAGGGAAGTTGGATCACCTTTAACTCAAGAAAGAACTGAGGTATTGAAAGAAAGATCAAGGAACATGCAGGAATGGTTGAATGTCATTTCTAAATTTGTTTAAGAATATAAATTTACAAAATGTGTTATAACCGTTTGTTATATAACCAGCATTTATTTATTTTATTATTTATTTTATATTTGTTGACCAGGATTGACCGACTGAGCTGAAGAGCCCTTTTTTAGCAGTGGCCCGGGGAGAAAAGCTCCGACATATTATATAATTTTCATTATAGATTAGCATTAAACAGCAATGTTACAGGATTATTACAAGGCATTAAGTAGCAACACAATGTAATAGTGTCAATAATCATGAGTATAGCAAAACTATTTCAAGATGTATAAAAATAAATATATGATTAAGATGAATATAGTTTTTGGGGTAAGTTGTTACAAAAACACAGTTTTATCATAATGTAGTTGCATGAAGGCAAGACAATTACAATAGAATGTTTCTCTGATACGATTTCCTTAATAGATTTTAGAAGACAGTAGAAAGAGTAGTCAAGGAAGATTAGAGAGATCTAGTGAGAAGAGTGAGTTAAGGGCAGAAAGTAGATTAAGGTATGGGAAGTAGGGGATGTTTAAGGAGGGAGAGTGCAGTGGCAGTACTAGTGACTTTTTAAGTGCTCTTTGGTGGCTGTCTTAAATTGTTTAGGATGTGTAAGGGTCCTGATTTCTAGTGGGAGTCTATTCCAGGCAATAGTGGGGTGATAGCTGTACATATTGCATCCAAATTTAGACTTGGATATTTAGATTTGTAGTAGGTCTTGGTTAGAGCTTCGGAGAGGTCTGGAGGGAGAATAATGGGAGATGAGAGGGGATAGTGCTGGGCAGTAGGAAGGCTGGTATAGGATAGAATGGATGATCTGGAGCTGAGAGAGAAGAAGCTGGTGGGGTAAATCAAGCCAGTTTAGGTGTTTTAGAGAGAGACAGTGATGGGATTTGTAGGTTTGTTGGACAGCAAATCTAGCTACCTTGTTGTAGGTAGATTTGAGTTTGATCAGGAGTGCTGAGTTAAGATTTGTGAGAATTTGAGAGTTGTACATTATACTGGGTAAAAGGTAGGTAAGAGAGAGAGTGATCTTGGCTTCAGAGGTAAGGAATTTCTTCTTACGGTAAAGGAGCCCTAGTTTTGAAAGAGTGTTTTTGATACAGTTATTAACATGCAAGTCAAATTTAAGCTGATTGTTGTTGGTTATGTCTAAGAGCTTAGTGCTGAATTCTACCTGAATGGGAGTGTTATTAAGGGACTGTATGGAGAATGAGGGTTTAATATTGTTGAACATTTTAGGTAGGAATAGTAACAGCTTTGTTTTTTAGGGTTAAGGATGAGCTGGTTGTTGGAGAGCCATGTTTTGACTAAGTTAAAAGATGCCTGAGTAGCTGTGAAGAGCTTAGAGGGAGAGCTGGCTGTGGTGATGACTGCAGAGTCATCTGCATATTGCACTAAAGATGACTGAGAACAGGAGGTATAGAGCTGCTTAGTAAAGATATTAAAAAGTAAAGGCCCTAGGACAGACCCTTGAGGTACACCCATTTTTACAGGGAGAGGAGGGGAGAGTGCAGAGTGCCATCTCACTGATTGAGATCTATCAGTGAGGTAGCTGGAGAACCATGCAACAGTATCAGAGGAGAAGTTGAGGTTATGCAGCTTGTGCAGCAGAAGAGAGTGTGAGAGACAGTGTCAAAAGCCTTTGAGCTTTTTTTTTTTTTTAATCATTACATTTGTTGAAAGTCAAGCCAACCACTAAAGTATATAGAATGCCCTAGGTGAAAATTTCCACTTGAAGATTTTCCAGAAAAATTAGAGAAACTAATCTTGTCTGGTAACCACAAAATTGGCTTTATCCTTATTGTCTAGGTCATATAACTCCAAAATGAATCTGGGATGATTGTATTATAGGATGTCAAAACCTTATAAAAGTTTGATAAATGCATAATGCTTTTCTTTTTCTTTAGATTTAGATTGCAATAATTAATTTAGGAATATTATTTGTTCTGAGATGGAAGTACCTTGCCTGCTTTCAAATATACATTTCTTATAGTTGGAACATCCAGCCATATTGGTATTAATGAGCTATTCCAATATACAGAACCATTATCAAAATGTTTTTTAATAGGATTAAATGAGTCCAACAAACAGTATATTATTTAAAGGATAAATTGTAGAAATGCTGTGTTTCATTTGGGGTATTTAAAGTTATAATTATGTTTTCAAAACACTATTTATGCATTTGTATTCCATGGGAGCATATATTGTATACTGAAGACACTTGGCTAAAGCAATATTTATTTTGTTTTTATTGCATATGGTGAGACAAGCCTGGTTCCATGACATACTGTGATAAAGCCTTGACTATGACTCTAATGATATGAGTTAGATTGCAGTCTTGTTTAATTTAAATGATAGCTGGGGTGATGGGAGCGAGCAATCGGTGCTGGATTACCCGTCCTGGGAGAAGGAACAGGTTTGACTTATTACAATGTAGCCACTTATCTGTGAAAGGATGTTCTTGCATGCAACAGTAGTCGAAGATGAAGTAGATTCCATGGATCATGTATGAGAATGTGCATTCCCAAAGGTGAAGGTACTGCACGCCCTCACATATGAGAAAATAACCTTAGAGGGGCTAGGGCCATATACGCCAAAAACTCTGATGTCGGCCTGGATAGCAGTCTACTACAACCACTGAGGAACTTGCCAGGAAAAGATGAGTCCAGTTAAGTGTTGCAGGGCTAACAAATAGTAAATGAGTGGAGAAAGAAAGTTTAAATAAAGATGTGGTTGAGATATTACAATGGTAGATTTATTATCTTTACATAAAGCATGCATTTCTTTTTTCTAAATAGCATCATATGACTCATCAAGCCCATAAGCTATGTTATTAAGAATAAAAGTAAATGCATACATTTTGATATTGGAAAACCAGACCTCCTTTTTCCCAAAGCCTGATGCCTATATGTTTTATTTTTAAAATTCTTCGCCTAGTTAGTGTCCAAAGGTAATAATATTTTATTAATTTGAGTAATCTGCATTTTAGAGAGAGAAGAAACTGTAGCTTGTTTTATAGAAAGTACCTAGCATCAATTCTATATGATTTTTCTTAAAAAGTAACAAGTAATTTGTTTCTGCTAGATAAATTTTTAATTTAGTAATAATGCTATCATAATGTGGTTTAATAGTAAATTTCACATTGTTTAGAATTTCTGTACTGAATTTTTTTCTGTATCCCTTTTCTGCCTCTATGCCGGCTGACCATAAAGTTACGAAAGCTTCCCACACATTCATCATCACCACCAATGTGACAGCCAGCTGTCATATGACTATATTACAGACAGGCATGAGAGTAGTTTCTGTTTATGGCCTCATGTCCCCCCTGCTGGCTGATGTTAGCACCCAAAACCATGGCAGCATCCTATGCCATCATTGTTTATGTGTATGTCCTCAAACAGATGTCCCATAAGGGATACACTTACCAGTTTGGGATTGTCAGGCCCATCTCCCACAGGTCATCTGTTGAGTGCAACCCTCCTGTTGCACTGGAGCAAATAGGCTGAATGGGACAAAAAACTGCCACCACACAGATGGGCAAGCTGATTTAAGCTTCTCAATCCCACTCTCCCCCACCCTTCTCTTCCACTTCATGAGCTACTACTTTAAACTGGGCCCAGTTGGTTGTAGTCAGGGCTTTATCCTTATACAACACAGAGCCACATGAATACAAAATATTTTAACTGCTTGGATGACCAATCCATTTTAAAATTATTTTTAATTTTAGAATCTATTTCACAGTATATTAATGAATTAATGTTATTATATTTTAAACATTGACATATTATCTAAATGTATTATTAATTCTTTCAGTTTTGTTACTGTTAAAATGTTCTCTGCAAATAAAAACTTTACATTTGATTCTAGTCTCAGTTTTATATTCTTTAATGAGTAAGGCCATTCTTTAATATAGGATGATCTTGTATAAAAATTTTGAAAAGAAACTAAATTCTGTAATGTCTTAAAAATCTGCCAAATCTAACTAATAAATATTTTTACATACAGTCAACACGATCATTGAGTGTTAAATTTTCTTAAGTATCAGCTTTTATTTGCTTTTTTTATATTAAAACAGGTTTGATCTTTATGAATCGGTGATAGAATAAACTTTTTTATTCAGTTGGTTGTAACTGCTGTTGCAGGCATCCCTTGATCCCAAAGGATCATGGGTTTGTGCCTCTATTGGACTGATTCAAGCAGCATCTTCTGTGGTGGGGCAATCCAACCTGGATGAGGCAGTTCTTTTCACAGGCATAGGCAGATGTCGGTCTGTTATAATGGGCAAGGATCTCCCGGAGGGCTCTCTTATCATCTGTTTTCCTTTCCAAGGTGGTTTCATACATAATGAGAGCTTCCTTCACTTCCCGTTTCCAGGCTTACTTGTCTGAGGCATGAATATATCAGGTGTCACGCTGATGGTGAGAGCACTGAAGTTATGCTTACATTTGTCCTTGTAGCGCAGTTTGGGTCACCTTTTCAGCCTCTTTCCAGACTCCAACTCTCCAGAAAGAAGGTCTTCTGATATTCAGCTATCTGCCATATGTGAGACATGACCTAACCAGTGCATACATCTCTGTTTCTGGAGAGTGAACATGGAGGTGGTGCCCACCCTCTCAAGCACTGTGCTGTTGGGGAACTTGTGCTGCCATGAAAAACCAAGTATACGCCTAAGACAGCGCATATGGAATACATTGATCCACTGCTGCTGTTTTGAGGGCAGAGTTTCACTGCCATACAGTAATGTGCTCACAGCACAGGCTGTGTAAACCTGCACCTTGGTGTGCACAGCCAGCTTATTTTTAGCCCACACTTTCTTTGTCAGCCTGGAAAACGTTGTGGTGGCTTTTCCAATGCACTTGTTGATTGCACTATCAAGCGACAAGTTGTCAGAGGTTATAGCAGCCAGACACACTAAATCAATGACAACCTCCATCTCATAGTTGCTCATTTCGATTGATGGCTTGTTGCCCACATTTTGGCCCATCACTTGGGTCTTCTTTAAACTGATTGTGAGGCCAAATTCCATACATGCATGCATCTGCAAAGCAAGTCATGAGAGACTGAAGTTCCTGCTGAGTGTGATCTGCAATAGCTGCATCATCAGCAAACAGAAACTCCCTTAGACACTTCCTAAGTACCCTGGTATTCGAACTAAGCCTCAACAGTTTGAAGAGGTTGTTATCCATTCTGGTCCATAGGAACATACTCTGCAGCAGTTCCAAAAGCAAATTTCAGCAAAACTGAAAAGAAGATACCAAACAGTTTTGGAGCCAGTACACACCCTTGCTTCATTGCACTGAGAATTTTTATCCATCTTACATGATGGTCCCCATCATGCCTTCTTGGAAGGCCCTGATAATGATAAGCAATGTTGGAGGACAGCCAGTCTTTGCCAGAATCACAAACAGACCTTTCCTGCTGACAAACTCAAATACCTTGATCAGATCAGTAAAGGCAATATACTAAGGTTTGTCCTGCTTCCTGCCTTTTTCTTGAAGTTGCCTGACAGAGTAAACCACGTCTGTAGTAGACTGTTCAGCTCTAAACCCACACTGAGACGCATGGTAAACTCTCTCTGCAAGAACGTGGAGCCTCTTCAGCACAACATGTGTAAACAGCTTCCCCACTGTACTAAGAAGGGAAATGCCGTGACACTTGTTACAATCACTTTTTGTCACCCTTGTTCTTATAGATAGTAACTATGTTAGCAGCCCTCATATCTTGCAGTGCACTACCATCTCTCCAGCACTGGCAAAGTATTGCAAGCAGCTCTGATATTAGGGTACCACTGGGACATTTAAGGATTTCTGAGGGAATACCATCTATGCTGGAGGATTTTCAGAAGAGAGTGCTTTTAGTGCATTTGTTCATAGGAGGTTACTAGGCTAATGGCCCTAGGGTCTTTACAAGCCTAGCCTTGTAAAAAAAAAAGCTGTGTAGTGTAGTGTACTTCAGGTGACCTTAGTTATGTTGTAGTTGTCAGCAGAGTGTATCTATGATCAGCACCAACTGCTCCTGTCCATGGACATGGGTGCCACCCTCGGGGTGAATTTACAATTACCCATTCAATTGTCAAGGTTACGCTTAAATAGGGTCATTGAGGAGCTCTGCTTTACATGAAATGGGAGCTTATTCCAGAAGAATGGCAGTCCCTGGGAGGAAAACATTATCTGTCTTTCCCACATGTTCTTTTAATGTCACAGGCTAGATTGAGATCTCTGGAGTGAGTGACTGTTGTCCTATTTAATTTGTGGATGTGCATCATTTCCATTAGGGCAGGGTCAGAGACTGCTCTGTAGGCCAGGCACAGGTTACCTCTCAGCAGTGTGTATTATACAAAGTACAGTAACAGGACTTTCAGTCTTTCCATGTAGGTCATGTTTTGGAGGTCCTGGGTTTTCTTGGTTAGAAACCACTGTGGTCTCTCCAGTTGCTGCAGGTGTCTGGTGAGGTATATACAGAAAGGAGCATTGTTCTCAATTAGTAGTCTGATAAGGGTCAAGTACAGTGAAGTTATAACCTCCTTGTCCTTGGATGCAATACCCTTATTTATGAGATGTGCAGTGTAGAAAGCTTCCCTTGCCAGTATGGACACATGGTGATCAAAGTTTAGATTGCTATCAACCTGCATTCCCAAGTCTTACACCACTGGGTTTAAGTTTAGAGGGATGTTATCTATATCATAGTTAGCAGGGACTACTACTTCTCCAAATGGGATAATGAGGCAAGTTTATGTATGCAGTTTTAGTCTGTGGCTTTGGCACCAATCATTTGTCTGTGTCATACCTTTCTTTAATATGTTAACTTTGTTGTTGGAGACTCTGATTATGCTTGGTAAGTCACAGGCCATCTACTTTTGCCTGGACTTCAGAGAAATACATTCCAAACAGTAGAGGGCTCAGTACAGATCCTTGTGGTACACCACTAGTAACTGGTCTACTCCCAAACTTCGACAGTGTGCATTCTATCGGTGAGCCAGTTGGCTACCCATCTAGTGCCATATGGGTTAATCCCCAGCTGGGAGAGTTTCTCAATGATCCTTAAGGGGAATTGTGTCAATTGCCTTGGCTAAATCAAGATAGGTGGTATGTACTGCTTTCCCCTCAACCAGAGCTTTGGTGACATTCTCAAAGGAGACCACCAGGTTTAATAAGCAAGAGCTATCCTTGACAAGACCAAACTGGGTTGGGTCAAAAGTTTGAAGGTCTATGTTCTGGTTGATAAGGTCCATGATGATTCTTTCCATGGCCTTGGAGATAAGTCTGATCAGGCTAATGGGTCTATAGTTCCCAGGGTTGGTTATTGGATCCCCTTTATCCAAGGGGATTACTGTTGCTGTTCTCTCCTCTGTTGACACAAAGCCTGTGCTCAGGCTGTAATTAAGAGAGTGCTGAGTGGTTCCTCTAGATCTTGTTTTAGATTGTTTAGTAAGCAGCCTGGGATGTTGTCTTCTTCCATAGAGGCCATATTTTTCACCTTGGAGACCTATTCTTTGGAGATACTCAGTAGAGGACAGGTATCAGGAATGCTATAGGGTATGGCTGGTGGGGACAGGAGGTTGAAGTTATCACTAAATCTGTCCGCTACCAGGTTGGCAATTTCTTCAGGTTCAGTGTGAGTGGTACCATCTGCTATAAGTTTGGCACAAAACTGGGTATTCCCTTTTAAGTTTCGGACATAGCTAAACAATGCCTTATGACTGTCATTAGCTAGTTTAGACACATAACTAGTTTTAGAGGACTTTATAAGGTTTCTGATTTGCTTGTTTAAGCTGTGGGGGGTATTCTTCCTCTGCTAAGTAAGTTCCCTTTTGTTTTTAGATATCAGTTTCTTTCTTTTGTTATATAACTTATTTATAAGTGCAATCATTGTTGGCTGTGTTAGCAGGAACTTTGAATCCTTTTATACCATCACTTAGAAGGTGCTAGTTTGGTTTGGAGAAATTTTTCAGTTTTTTTGCTCCTGTGGGGGTATCAGACAAATGAGACAGATGTATTGTCTGACTTAACCAGGGAGAGCAACACACTAGGGGTAGTGCAGTGGTCCCCCATGTTGGAGAATTGTCTAGGGCATTTGAGTCCCTTGTGGGGGGGGGTGCAGACTAACTGTTGCAGGCAATTTGAATTAACAAAGTCCAGGAACCTCACAGCAGTTGTGTTTATGACACCCAGTCAATGGACTGGTAGTTGAAGTCTCTCATGGCCAAGGTGTTTGGCTGTATATTGAGTGACTGTAGCAAGTCCATGTAGGCTGTGTGTTTCTCCTGATTCATGGTGGGAGACCTGTAACTAGCTATGATGTGGTAGGGTATTTTACATATAGTTATTTGGACTTGGAGTAGCTCAAGAAAGTCGTACTTTTTCAACAGTCTCAAGGTGTATTTAGATTTAATGAAGATGGATATATCTCCACGTTTTTCTTTCACACTCATTTTGGAGTCTAAATGTGTGAAAGGCATTGCAGCCATGTATGTCCAGGGTGCTCTCTGTGGCTTTGAACCAAGTCTGTGTGACTGCACATATGTCAGCCCCTTCCAAGGTGAGGAATGTTTCCAGGTAGTGCGCTTTACTGTTTAGGCTCCTAGCATTAAACATCATTACCTTGAGTTTGTCTCTAGTGAATTTCTTTGCATTGGAAGTTTTGTTGTTGTGGCAGCCTAAAAAGGCACTGTGGGGGTGACACGTGTCTCTGCCAGTATCTGAAAGCCTTGAGGAGACAGGTAAAGGTCATCTCTGGCAAAGCACTGTGGTCTGTCGACCATGTCTTCCCAGGCTGATAGATACTGAATCCCCCCAGAGTGACACCAGAAGCTAAACCAGATGTTGAAATCAATCATTGTTTTGTTGGTATTATGGCATCATCCTAGGTGAAGGGGTAGGGACATACCTGCCTGAGACACATTATCTGAGAGTTCAACCATGTCTCTCTTCATATAGTCCGGAGAGGTATGTCTCAAGTCATTCACTCCAACATGTACTATGACAGAATCATAATGGTTATGTTTCTGAGTGAGTTGAGTGCATGCGTAATTTGATGGATCCTGGCACCTGACAGGCAGCTGGCTGTGACCCTCTCCTTGTCCAACCTGGTGAGGGGGACATCTGTGTGTCTTACTTTTGAGTCGCCTATGACCAGGAACTGTGGTTTTGAGGTGTTTTCCTTTAGCGGCTTAATTGCTGAGACACTGATATGTGTGTTATTATGTGAAATGGTGGATTCTATTTGTGTACCAGTATATGCGGGTTGTTTGTGCTTAGGCGGTGCCTGGTCTTTTGGTAAACTCTTGGTGAGTACCTCCACATATGTGAGTTTAAGTGTCTTTATATTGTGAAAGAGAAGAGCTGTGTGAGCTGCCAACCTGTTTGATGACTTAATAAATAAAGAACCAAAGCCAGTCGGTCAATGCAGCACCACAAAACTTTAATAGTTCCACCAGGTTAAGCTTTTTCGCCTTGTTTGTCAGACATCATCAGAACCTGATTATTTTAATTAACCATAGCTTGAGGAAAAATTAATAAATTTCCTGAAGGATTACCTCAATGCCAGAGACCTTATTATGTTATTTTTTTAACTTAAGTAATTAACTTTATTAATTCTGACAATTTAAATAAACAGCTATTTTTTTGATAATCTTTTATTGGTGTTCTTTATAACAAAATCCCCCATTATCTGTAGATATAATTTAGAAACTCTGTCTTTTTAAATGTTATCAAAATGGTATTTTAAGTGCATCTATTTCCTCAATATCCATATATATTTGTATTACTATTAAGAGTTGCACTATGATTATCTATATTTTGTATTACACCTCCTACTTTACGATGACATTGTGGTGTTAAAGAATAACAAGGGAGTTTTAATAGTTCTAGTGCAGTAGCTGTTTTGTGATCTAATAATTGTGAATATTTTGTTTGATTAGTAGACCATGGGGAAATTCAGAAAGGCTTATCATAGTAGAAGTCTTGTTTTGGAAGATTTTCATACTGAAGTAAGCCTTTTCCAATTCATGGACTGTCATACTACTGTGGTTTTCCCTAGACCATAGTTAAGAGAGTGGTCAAACTAGGAAAGTCACATGATACTATGGCAGTCTGGGGGAGTGGCTTGTGCTAATTAGCCACATGCTCACCCAGGGAAAAGTTTGTCGCTCCAGATTTACTCTGGTTGGAAAAAAGTAAATACCATGAAAAGATGGCACTTGCCTATTTCCTCAAATTCCTAATTGTGGAGGTTAATATGGTAGATCTGTGAGGAAGTGAGTGTCACTGTATGCATGTGTGTGAATATGTATATGAATGTCTGTGGAGGCATGAATGAGGCTGAATGAATGTGCATTTGTACATGTGTCTGTGCATGCGTATGTTGTCTGGTTGGTGTCTATCTGGAGAGGTCGGGGTCTGTTTCCTTCCTTGATCTCTTCTGGTGTTTTCCTTATGGAGGAGGATAGTTCCCTTCCGCTGATATCCTGGGAAGAAAGTGAGTTAGCCTCTAGGGCAGTTCCTTAAGAATATTATAAAAATAACAGTTTGGTACAAAAGCTGTCAGACACTTAGCTCTTGAAACTCGACTCTTTCTTGTAGGCAGATGAAGGCTACTGTGCACTATAGTGAATGTGAAAAATCAGAGCATTTATATAGATAAGGTCTGTGGGTGGTGGCTTATCTGGACTTCCCTATAGGTGTGTGGGGTTGGCCTATCCAAAAGTGGGGAGATGGGTTTGGTCCAGGGAGGACCTTTTGTTGTTCCAGCCTTAATCTTTTAATTTAGTGCATGTAAAATACAGATTTCAAGGAGCATGTGTTTCCTTTAGCTGACTAACAGAACACTTTAGAGAGGGGTAGACCCACGTGTCATAGATTTGATAGACTTTTGTAGGCAGATCTGAAGAAGATGCACAAAAGTGCAGGCAGAACAAATATACATGCACACTCTACATCACACAATAACCTCTTAATTTGTTTTTAAGCATTTCTATGATTTACAATGTCTAATTGTTGATTTTTTGGATTTGATGCTTCATTTAGGTCAGCTTGATATTGTTACTTGTGTAATAATGAGTCAGCTAAAGAAAAACACATGTTCTTTGAAATCTGTATTTTCCATGTACTTACTTAATTAAAAGGTTAAGAATGGCACAATGAAAGGTCCTCGTCAGACATACCCTCATTTTTGGATAGGCTCTCCCCACCTGGACCCAAATGCTCTAATTTTTCACATTCACTGTAGTACGCAGATGATGATGAATGATGACTGTAGTACACAGTAGCGCACATCTGCCTACAATATAAAACTAAGTTTCAAGAGCTAAGTGTTGGAGAGCTTTTCTACTAAACTATAATTATTCTAACACTCTTAAGGCACTGACTTAAAGACTGACCCACACTCTTCACAGGGCATCCACTGACGGTCATTGTCCTTGACTATAAGGAAACCACCAGAAGAGATCTAGATAGGAAACTGACTTCAGCTCCGATTACACAATATCCAGGCAACACAGGCACACATAACTAAGAGAAGATCTCCATGAGTGCTCTACAAACAATGACTGAAGATTCATAAACAGCTAAGGCTTGGTACACTACCCCTCTTCAGTCATGTTTTCCTCACCACCTGTCCTGATCAGGCAGCAAACTTGGACCACCAACTCACCTATAATTCCAGGCAGCACTGATTAACCTTTTGTCTGTATATGTGTGTATGTATATATATATATATATATATATATATATATATATATATATATATATATATATATATATATATATATATATATATATATATATATATTGTACTGCATTGATGAAGACATTGTAGTTGAAATAGTGAAATAATCTGAAAGACAGTATAAAGAATGAATCGACTGTGAGACGTAATAAGGGCATATTACGAATGGTCCATGAAGCTACTTATCACTGCAGACTCCTGTCTAGGGTGGGACAGGAGCCTATCTAAGAAATATTATCAACAGCCAAGCCTTATGACTGTTATCATTTAGTATGTAAAGAAGAAGGTGAATGAGGGGAATGCAGATGACTCACCTCAGCTAACCTCTTGAGCATTCTGAAGCAAGGAAACAGATGTCAAACAAGGTCAACCTTCAGTATTACACGTTTACTTACCAGCTGCAACAGAGATAGCAGAAAATGGTGAGACGCATCAGGACAGACTAACTCACCTCAATTAGGCATAGGGTCTGAGGAAGCCCAACAGGGTGAAAGCGCTAACCTAACTCTGCACAATAAATCTTTCTTCATTTTAAGCTTCATCCATTGAATTTATTGGAGTTTACTACTTGGAATTGTTTTTATCAGAGAACTTTATTTTACATCTACAGCCTTGGAGTGCCTCTGAGCTTTCTGTTTGGGTTTATCTTTGTCTTTTAGCATCAGAGCACTTACTCCCTATTCACTTGCTCTGTCGACTTCATATATATATATATATATATATATATATATATATATATATATATGTGTGTATGTATATATATATATATATATATATATATATATATATATATATATATATATATAGCTGATATAGATATATATATATATATATATATATATATATATATATATATATATGTGTGTGTGTGTGTGTGTGTGTGTGTGTGTGTGTGTGTGTGTGTGTGTGTGTGTGTAGCTGGAGGGCGGAAATTAAGGAGGAAGGTCTAAATTACTAGGAAGTGGGCCTTGCCCTGAATTCTAGTAGCTAATTATACTGTCTTTTTCAATGGTATTAGATATTATGAAGGGTTTGTGTGTTACCCGAAAGCACTTATCTAATTTTATTTTGTTGTTTTATTAAAGTTTTATGTCCTATGGTCTGGTGGCAGCACTTGTATTTATTTTCTACTTATTGTGCTGTTTCTGGTGCCTGCCGTTGCTTGTTGGCTCCTGTTTACTTGGATACAAAGTTTTACATTGCTTTCAGGTGCAGTAAGACATGGCCAAGGGGAGAGAATGAGATACTGAATTGGATTATTTCCTGACAAGTCAGCAACAGCAGTTAGTAAGGATTTAAAAAAATATATCTCTATAATGACTAATCCACTGGTAAAAGATATTTTGTTAATGCCTACCTATGAAACAAGTCATCCTGAACTGTTACGTAAATGTCAGGCATTGAATTTAGAAAACAGTTTTAAGTATATACAACTGTTGCTAGACTATTTGGAGCCTATAGAGCGAGACTTGCAACAGGAAGCAGAAAGGCTACAGAGAGAGTTATTGAAAAAAATATACATAACCGGTTTATATGAAAAAGCTGCAGGACATGTTTTTGAACATTAGCACTCTGGACTCTAAATTAAAATCCATTAAAATGAGGAAACTGGCCAGAGATTTTAAGGATTTCAAGAATGGACAGATGTTTATGTGGCCAAGAAATAGAAAATAAGGACATGAGAGCAATGCTAATGAGAATCCTGCCTTGAATGCCATCACGGTAGGTTCTGAAATAACTCTCAAGTAGGAGAAATCGACACAGTGAATAACAGGCAAGCACCAGTTCAAATGGATACAAAATTAGGTGCAAGACCAAAGGAGAGGTCGGAAGAAATACGACCTGACTTTACATTACCATCGTTTTTCCCCAACTGCTATTGAATTTTACAACTCAGCACTGAGAGATTTAGATTGGGAAGTCAAGAGGGGAGGAAATGGCACCTTTCGGCCAAATGGAAAACTCAACAAGGAAGCAACAAAAGGAAGTCTGTACAGGCAACTTAGTCCATAATATTTCCAGTTGTGATCTAACAGCTATGCAACTAGTTGTTTTGAACAAAGGTTTAAACTTTGTTCCAGCTGCAATGTCAGAATGAAGTGATGTGACTTTGAATTTGAGACTTTTTGGAAGGAATCTAATGTTGTCTTCTATATATAAACAAGACACAGATGGACCGGATAATTTATTTAAAAAAATGAGTACCTTCCTGCCACAGTTTACACCCACACCAGAGATCTTTTTAAGTATGTGCGAAGGAGACAATAGTAGATCTCTTGGCAAGTAATAAACAGAGGTTCTATTACATGACACAAGCTGAGAGTTCTTCTCTTAAAGAATTACAGATGAACCCCTGTTTAATTATTAAATCTGCAGATAAGGGAGGAGCAGTGGTTGCGATGGATACCACACAATATGTATCTAAAATGCAAGATATGTTAGCAGACAGTTCTACTTCTGTGTCCATTAGCAAACTACAGATACTGAGCAAATGCCAACACATTCAGACTAGATTTACATGTCTGCTAACAGAATGATTAATAACTAAAGATATTTTTGATTATTTGCAGATTCAAGAACCAGTAATAGCCACAATCAATGGACTCCCAAAGATACACAAGGAACTAAGAGACCCACCGCTGACACCTATAGTCTCTGGAGCAGGTTGGCTCACAGAGCCATTGTTGATATTCATTGAGCACATGCTGAAAGATGTAGTAAGATCAAGTAAAACTGTGATTAGAGACACTGGACATTTTTTGAGCCTCCTATTTGAGTATATTAGCCATGAGGATGGTGGAGATTTTATATTAGCTACTCTGGATGTGGATAGTCTCTTTACAGTTATAATGAAGAAGGAATAGAATTCCTGAGTCATTAC
This sequence comes from Protopterus annectens, assembly GCF_019279795.1. Lineage (NCBI taxonomy): Eukaryota > Metazoa > Chordata > Ceratodontiformes > Protopteridae > Protopterus > Protopterus annectens. Next base: position 194,947,535 of record NC_056739.1, read on the forward strand.
CTGCAAGAGGCAACAGATTTTAGCAGCTCTAAAGTAGAATTGATATGCCAACGTATGGAACTGATCCTGAATAATAATGTATTGACATTTGATAAGAAACTATATTGGCAAAAATGTGGTGTCGCCATGGGGGTACCATGCACAAACAGTTATGCCAATTTGTCTTTGGCAGATTGGGAAATAGGTATGTGTTGAACAACAAACCCTACAAGAACCACATGAAATTTTACATGCGTTTTGTGGATGACATCTGCCTAATATGGAATGATGATATAGATAGCCTACAAGACTTTGTGAGCTTTTTGGAGAGGACAACCAGGTTTCTGAAGTTTAAGTTAAATTTCTTTGCCACTAATATAAATTTTTTGGACATTGAGATTTTTAAAGATGGACATAATAAACAACACAAGATTGTTTAAGAAAGAAAGCAAGATAAACTGTTTATTATGCACAAATAGCATGCACCCTGCTTACACGGTCACTAATGTTGTTAAAAATCAAGCATATAGGATGGCAAGACTATGTAACAGGGATGATGACTTTGATGGCATGACTAAGAATTTAAAGGAAGAACTACTTGAGAGGGGTTATAAAGAGATTGAAATAGATAAAGAACTTAAGGGTATAAGAACACTTAGAAAGGACAGAGTGCAACCATTTATTACCAAAGGGTCAATCTCTACCACCATTCCTCAACCATTTACTTCTGAGCAAGTAGTATCGACGACAAGAGGGGATGAATCTTAGTGGTATGAGAAATCGAATTAAGCTCACATATGCAGGTAATATCAGGCAAATAAGTGATGTCATAAAGTCCCATTGGAAAATATTGATGTTAGATCCTTCACTTAAAGACATAGTTGGTCCAGAAACAACTTTTATGTATGGACACAACAAGAACCTGAAGCAACTATTATGTTATCCCTCCCTGAATATTTCAGCACTGGTTACCCAGAGAAAAGGTACTTTTCCATGTTAATTATGTACATGCTGCAAGTACATTTCCACTACTAATGAGTTTATACATCCACGAGCTGGCAGAAAGTTTCACTGCAGCAGTAATGCAGATTGTAGAACTAAGCACTTAGTATATGCAGCAGTTTGTGGCCTATGTACATGCTTCTATATTAAGGAATACATCTCAAAGCAAGTAAGTGACATCAAGCTTAAGGATATCAAAAATCCACTTTTGAAGCATGTTAGTGAGGTGGAAGGGCATTATTTTAGATTTATGGCTCTGGAGGTGACAAGGATTACAATTATATTAGTATATACAGTAGGTAGGTTTGTGGTCTACACTCCTGTGGGAGTAGTCTACTGAATTGCTGCTTTATTTAAACTGTTTTTTTGTTGTTGAGACTGCAATTTTCTGCACCTTGAATTTCTAGTACTTCTGCATTTTATAGCATAAGCTAGATTTAAGCTTGCTGAATCCAGACTGTTTGGTGTCATTTGAGTAGTAAAACCAGCCGTGTTTAATTAAGAAGGCCCCCTGCACGCTTGTGGCATACGTGTGCAGCCAAGGACAGATCTGAGTTGGGAAATGCTGGAATAAGTCTCGGTCTTGGGCTTTCCCTTTCTTTAATATAGAGGTTAGTAACAAGCAATCAGTTTTCTGTGTTATCCGAAGCATCCACTGCCTGCTACTAAAAAATAAAGATTATTTTTACTTGATCTGCACTTCTTGCATTATATTTTACTGTGTGCTGTTATGTTTGAATTGCATTTTGCTGTTTCCTGAACTTTTAGCCTAGCATAGACTTGTTTCAGATTTACTGGACCAGTCTGTTTTTCCAGTTTCTGAGCACTAATTTTGCTTTCCTCTACAAAAGAGGGCCACACCCTTCACCCTAGTAAGAGTAGAGTATAGTTAAGGACCTATCCAAGTGGTGATTATTGCCCAGGGACCATTCTAGTGTGCTATCATTGGTTAGAGTGTTTGAAATCAGGTTAATTGCATTGCTACATGTTGGCCTTGTTAGCAAAGGTTTGTGTGATGCATGCTACCAGCATAACCTCGCCTTACCGCACAGTGGTGGGTACCATTGACAGTTATAGATGCAAGCTCTTAGATATTTTCCCTTAGTCAACTGCTTGTGCCCCATCAGAGGTTTCTTGTTGTGCTTCCCTGCCTGGTTAGGTACTCAGCTGAGCCTTTGAGGTTCATCCACAAGTATTACCCATTAAGCCCCTCGCAGTTTAGAACTTTTTCTTGTCCCTTAGCCATACCTGGTCCTTCTAGTCCCCTCCCTGTTACTGACTGCAGTACTTCACCTAGCATCACGAATGGACAATTTCCCACAATTTTCTCAGCAAACCTGATCGACATGGGCACCCTGAGGCAATGTGGCAATTGCCTCATGTACACTGACAACCACTTCACCTAATTCACATAAATTCAATATGTGAGAGATGCATCTATATTAAGAATCTAGGCTCTCTCACTCACAAATCAGTATATCAGGTACTAAACAGGTTGTCAGTTCACACACTTCACCTCCTGCACCATCCATGCATACAACACCTAAACCTACATATGCAGAGGTTCTCACTAGAACCCTACCTAAAGGTCAGAGATCTCCCAAACATAACCACACTTCACTTAGTACATTTCCAGCAAATCACAGTACACATACAAACGCTTGCACCAGTGTCTCACAAAATATGCCCCTACGGGAAAATATAAAATCAAATGTTTTAGTAATAGGTGACTCCATTGTGAGACACACAGATGTTCCACTCACCAGGTTCGATAAGGAAAAGGTCACAGTCAGCTGTCTGTCAGGTGCCAGGATCCGCCACATCCCAAATGCACTCAATACCCTCAATAACAAGCACTGCTATGACTCTGTCATAGTCCATGTTGGTGTGAATGGTTTGAGATGTACTTCACTGGACTATATGAAGACAGACATGACTGAGCTCTCTGATTATGTGTTCCAGGTGGATATATCCCTAGCCTTAAGCAGCATTCTACCTTCACCTAAAACGATGCCTCAATACAGGCAAGAAATGATTGACTTCACTTATTGGCTTAGTTTCTGGTGTCATTCTAAGGGGATCCAGTACCTGTCAGCCTGGGATGATATGGTTGATAGACCACAATGCTTTGCCAGAGATGGTCTCCACCTGTCACCTCTGGGCTTTTGGCTACTGGCTAAGGCAGTTGCCTTCCCTATAGTGCCTTTTTAAGGCAATGTCACAAAAAGAAAATTCCTGCCATAAAAATATCATCAAAAAACAACCTTAAGGTTATGCTGCTAAATACTATGAGCATAAATCTGAAATTGGACTCACTGGAAGAACTCCTCACCTTAGAAGATGTGGACATCTGTGCAGTCACAGATACCTGGTTTAAGGCCGTGAAAAGCACCCCAGCCATACTGGGATATAATGCCTTCCACACATTCAGACCACAAACTGAAGGCATGAAAACTAAAGGAGGAGGGGTATCAATATTCATCAAAGATAAATACACCTCCAGATTGGTTAAACAGAATGATTACCTAGAGTTACTCCATGTGCAAGTAACTATAGGAAAGACCCCTCTTCAAGTTATCACCAGCTATAGATCCCCTCCATGAACCGTGATATCCACAGTACCTACTTGGATTTACTTGAGTTGCTCAAAATACAACCAAACACCCTGGTTATGGGTTACTTTAACTACCTGACCATGGATTGCATAAATTATACATGTACAAACACTTGCCCAAATTTCCTTGGACTTCGTTAACTCAAATGCCTTGGAGCAGGAAGTTGGCACCTCCACAAAAGGCCCAAACATTCTAGATTTGGTACTCATGGTAGAATGGTGCACCACCACAAGTGTGCAGCCCTCCCTGGTGAAGTCTGATCATAAATCTGTCTCATTCGAAGTGACAATAGAATCAGACCTCATTCAGAAGAAATTAGGCTAAAAAACTTCTCCAAAGCCAACTACAGCCTCTTACAAGAAGGTATTAATAACTTCAAAGCTCTTGTCCCCAGTGATGGCAAGAACACCTATACTGGGATATACACCAATGCATTGTATAAACCTCTAAACAATTGTATTGACTCAGCCATTTCTGATAGGACCAAAGCAAGATCCTCAAGAAAAAAACAAGCCTGCCAGGTGGACATCCACCATAAACAGGTTATATAATAGGAAGAAACTGCTGTCCAAGAGGAAGAAGGAACAATCTCAGATTTGGAAGCATACCCTTCTCAGTTTGAACAAGCAAATAAGACATCTTGTTTTGTTTTTGTTTTGTCTTTCGGCTTTTCCCGGTTAGGGGTCGCCACAGTGGAACTCCAGTCCGTTAATGATTGGCAGTAGATTTTCATGGTGCTGAGTTGCCAGCTCGATGCTCAACATTCAACAAAGGCACGCCCATTCACGCATATCTTTCGGAATGCCACTCGACCTGTGGGGAGGACATGCAGACACCACACAGAAGGCACTCCCTGCTCTCTAGCCGAGAATCGAATGGAAGAACCTCTGGCTGTGAGGCAACAATGCTACTGCTGCACCACCGTGGAAGACATCTTGTAAAGTCCTCTAAAGCTAACTATGAATCTAGATTAGCATCCCTAGGTAAGGATAACCATAAGGTATTTCTTAGCTATATCCAAAACCTTAAAGGAAAAGCCCAGATTTGCACTGAACTGGTAGTGAATGGTTTGACATCCCCACTCTGGGCCAGTAATCAAGGAGCCTGAATCTTCACCACTGACACTGGAGAGAGATGTTCACTTGAAATAGAAATGGATACACTCAGTATTTCCAAATGCAGACCTCTCTGCATCAAACACAGTTTCCCTTAAGAGCACCCAGGGAACATGCTCAGTCTAAGAGCTGGTTCCTCTCAATATCTGCCTAGACCCCCAATAAGACTCCCCACTGGCACAGCTTAGAGTTGAGTCCTTAGATGGGGTTCCAAGCAAATTCCTCCCACACCTTCTCTGTAAAACCAGGTGCTTTGTGTCACTGCCCCAAGCAGCTAACACATTCACTCTCTGAAATTTGATTTTCGTACACACACACACACACACACACACACACACACACACACACACACACACCTAGGAAAGACTGGCACAGATGTACCTGCTGTGCCCCCTTCTGCCCAGACTGCCTTGCCAACTTCTTTAAGGCTCTTACAAGGTTACCCAATTATACTAAGTGAAATTAATATTAATACAAATGGTAACGTTGATTAAACAGCAAGGCTTTCATGAGTGGCCAGAGTTATCATCAAATAAATATATGCAAATACTCCAAAAGCTTAAATATTCTAAAAGGACCAGCCACAGTGAAAAGTTTAAAGATATTTAATAATAAATAAAAGAACATGAAAAATACTAAATATCTATTTACAGTAAACACCAGTGTTTCAGTCACAGGGAATATTAAAAACAACACAGATGGAAAATGTCACACAGTTATAGAAAAACAGTATTTAGCTAGTCTCACTATTCCTGATTGACTAAATGAATTACTGTTGCTACTTATTGAATAGAGCAAAGCAAGATGGGTGAGTGGTCCTTGTTGTCAGATCCAAGAAATAATACAGCGTGCTCCTGAGACTCCAGTCCCCTCTAATATTAAAACATTATTTCTGTACAGAATGACATCACACACATCTGGTCATCTGACCCTGTTTCCCACACTGTCCCCATCACTACAAGCTACCAGGGTTTTAGCGCCTATGTGTTACTATACACACAGAGCTTTTTCAGTTGTGGTGCAGCTACTGAAAGTCATAAAACCATAAAAGCATTACAGTCTTCCTACAGGAGCTACCAACTATTTTCTAGCACAGGCATTAAATCTCTGGTTCCATTAAAACTGTAGGATAACATCTTTATGGCTTAGCCCATGAAGTATTTTAATTTCAAGAATATTTTGCAAAGTCAGGTGGATTAAGATTAACCTCTTCATTTCCAGTATCTGCTGTTACAATGTATACATTTAAACAGCTACAATAATGCATGTACATTTCTTTTCTTTCCAACAGGGCACACTGTTGGTGCATTTTAACACAAGCAAAGCTCACAAATACATTTTCAGCACAAGCATCTGTACAAATCAGTTTGATATACATATGGCATATAATTATTTACAAAATTCCAGCTAGCTGTGCTGGCATGTTACAAATCCATTTCCCTTTTTCTCCTGGCATGGCTGGCAGTACCTCCTATTGTCACAAATGGTACTACATGTACTGAACCAGGGGAAATAGCCAACCTGCTAGTGGACAGCTTCAGTGAAAACTACTCCCCACTACATATACCCCAAAATATTCCTACCACCTATTCACCAACTAGTATCTCTAAAGATTAGGTCTTAACGGCTCACTCCAAGGCTAAAATCAGAGCCTCTATGGCACCTGATAATATCCCAGGCTGCATTCTCAATGGTTTAAAACAGAAGTTAGCAACACCACTGGGTACTCTCTTCAACCACTGTGTGGGATCAAGCATTTGGAAGTTGCTGATGTCCTTGTTAATGTGGTCCATGATAAAGCACTGGTTTTGTCCCTGCTGAATGGAAAACAGTTACAGTCATCCCCTTTCTCAAGGTGGGGGGTGCATTCACTGACTCTGGGAACTATAGACCCATTAGCCTAACCAGCATTATCTGGAAGGCCATGGAGAGAATCATCATGGATCATAGCAAGTTACTAGGCTACTGGTATTGAGGCCCTTATAAGCCTAGCCAATAAATTAGCCCATGCTCCTTCAAGTCAGCAGCCAATGTCCCTGTCCAGCAGGGATACAGGTGGAAACCCAGGGGTGTATTTTCTATTTCCCATCCAGTTATCCAGGTTCCTCTTAAAAATGGATAATGAAGTACTCTGCTTGACGTGGAGAGGGAGTCTATTCCACAGATGGGGGAGTCTCTGGTAAGCAAATCTGTCCCACCACCAAGTCCTATTGCTGTTGCAGATCAAGTTGAGATTTTATGTGCAGGTCATGTAAGTAGAGTTTGGCTTGAGGATATGCAGCATTTTCATCAAGGTGGGGTCAGAGATTGCTCTGTATGCCAGACATAGGTCACCACTGAGGAGTCTGTAGGAGACAGAGTAGAGGAACAAGGCTTTTAGCCTATCCATGTAGGATAGATTTTTGAAGCCCTGGATTCTTCTGGTCAGGAACCTCTGTGGCCTCTCCAGCTGCTGCATGTGCTTCGCGAGGTACATACCAAAAGGGGTGTTATACTCGTTGATGGGCCTGATAAGGGAGGAGTACAGGGAAGTTATGACTTCCTTGTTCCTGGAAGAAGTACCTTTACTACTGAGGTGAGCCATGTAGAAAGCTCTCCGTACAATGGAGGCAACATGGTGGTCAAAAGTTGGATTGCTGTCAACTTGGGTGCCTAGGTCCCTCACAACTGCTTGCATGCTTAGAACATTGTTATTAATGTAATAATTTGTGGAGACATCACTCTCCCCAAAGGGGATGATGATGCATTTTTTGGCAGTTAGTTTGAGGCCGTGTTTCTGGCATAAGTCATTTATCTGGGTGAGACCCTATTGTAGTATGTCTACATCACTAGGGGAGTTGATGACAGCACCCATCTTGCAGGCATCTGCAAACTTGGTCAGCCATAGACCTCTGGTTTTGGCTTGCACCACAGAGAAGTATATGCAAACTGCAGGGGCCCCAAGACCGATCCTTGGGGTACACTGCTTGTTATGTGTATACTACTTGAGGTAGCTTCCCCTATTTTGACTGAGTATGTTCTGTCAGTGAGCCAGTTAGCTACCCATCTGGTCACATATGGATTTACACTAATCTCGGGTAGTTTATCTATTATGACTGGGGGGAATAGTGTCAAAGGTCTTGGCCAGGTCAAGGTAGGCAGCATGCACAATCTTCCCCTTCTCCATGGCTTTGGTGACTGACTCAAAGAAGTCTACCCAATTTAGCAGGCATGATCTCTCCTTGACAAAACCAAACTGTGTGGAATCAAGCATTTGGAGGTTGCAGATGTCCTTGTTAATGTGGTCTATAATGCATTCCATGGCCTTGCAAATCAGGCTAGTTAGGCTGATGGGTCTATAATTGCCTGTATCAGTGGATGTTCAACCTTTGTGCAGAGGGAGGACTGTGGCCGTTCTCCACTCAGCTGGGATGAAACCAGTACTCAGGCTTAGGCTGAATAGGGTGCCTAATGGTGCTGTGAGTTCCTGCCTGAGTTTTGCAGGATGCAGCCTGGGATGTTATCCGGTACCATAGAAGCTGTGCTTTTAGCCTTTGAGAGGAAGGTAATGACTTGTTTCCTAGAGATAGGGGGTGGGGAGCAGGTGCTGGGGATATCCTGGATTTACTAATGGGGAGGACAGAGGGATGAAGTTTTCTCTGAACCAGTCTGCCATCATGTTGGCTATATCCACGGCATTTGTGTACATGGTGTCCTTGACCATCAGTTCTGAGCAGAGTTTGGTATTTCCCCTTAGATTGCAGATGTATGTGAAGAAGGCCTTATGATTGTCTTTAGTAGATGTGGCCAATTTGGACTCTAGATTTGGAGGACTTCACTATTACCCTTATTTGCCTGTTTAGGCTAAAGAGAGATTGCTTCCAATATGGCACTTGTTCCTTCTTGATCCAGAACAGCAATTTTTTTTCCTTTAGTCGTACAGTTTATAGCCAATGTTCACCAGTTTACTCTTCCTTGAGGAAGGGGATTTTGTCCTTTAATCCATGCATTTATATAAATGGTCATGTAGTACTTTGGTGTAGGTTTGGTCATTAGTGCCAGTTCATACTGTTGGGAGGGGTTGTGAAGCTGTTTAGACCTTCCCTCAGGAGGTTGTAATTAGCTTTGGAGAAGTTATTTTTGTTTAACCTTAGCTGGTGGGGGGGGGGGGGGTCAGGGGAGATTGTGATTTTGAAGGTGATCGCTTTGTGGTCTGATCTTACCAGGGACGATGACACTATGGTGATGCTGCAGTAGTTTCCTGCATTGGTTAGTGCCGAATCCAAGATGCTGTCACCTGTTGTGGGGGTGTCAAACAGATGATCCAAGACATTTGCATTGATGAAGTCAAGGACTCATTGAGCACCTGTGTTCTGGCTTGAGTAGTTCTTGCGATCAATGGTTGAGTAGTTCAAATCACTGAGGATCAGGGTATAGGGTTGAATCTTAATAGATTCGAGGAGGTCCAGATAGGTGTTGTGAGTGTCCTGAGTCAACACTGGGGGCCTGTAGCTAACTATAATTTGAGTAGGGATCTTGTCAACCGTTAAATGCACCTGGAGCATCTCCTGTGCATCATACTGTTTGACCAGTCTGGAGGTATGTATATCTTTAATATATATTGAAACACCATCTCCTTTGGCTTTGCTGCCCTCAGTTTGGGGTCTATATGTATGATAGGATGAGTAACCAGGTAAGACTGGGATTCTGTCCGCAGCTTTGAACCAGGTTTCTGTGACTGCACAAATGTCAACAACATCCAGGGTTAAGAATGCTTGCAATGAGTGCATTTTCATGATTAGACACTTAGCGTTCAGCAGCATGACCTTTAAATTGCGTTTAGATGAGATTCTCATGTTGGTAGTTTTGAGCTCACGGCATTGCCTAAAAAGGCACTATGGGGGAGGCAAGAGCCTTTGCCAGGAGCCTGAAGCCCAAGGGAGACAGATGCAGGCCATCTTTGGCAAAGCAATGTGGTATGTCAATCATGCCTTCCCAGGCCGAAATATACTGGATCCCCTTAGAATGACACCAGAAACTAAGCCAATTGTTAAAGTCAATCATTTTTTGTTTGTATTGAGGCAACATTCTGGGTGATGATAGAATGCTATTTAAGGATAGTGACATACCTACCCGGAATGCATATTCAGAGAGCTTGATTGTGTCTGTCTTCATATTGTCCAGAGAGGTACATCTCAAGTCATTCACGCCAACATGTACTATGACAGAGTCATAGTATTTGTTGAGGGACTTGTGTGCATGGGTGACGTGACAGATTTTGCCACCTGACAAACAACTTACCATGACTTTCTCCTTATCTAGCTGGGTGAGGGTCGCATCTGTGTGTCTCACAATAGAGTCTCCTATGATTAATATATTGGGTTTATGGTTAAGCTGTGATGGCTTGAGACCCAGGTGTGTGGAATGGTAGGCTGTGGAGTTTGCATGTGTTTTTGTCTCACAGCTCTCTCTTGTTTAGGTATGCTTTGGTTAAGAACGTCTGAATATGTGATGTGTGTTTTGTTGGTGTGGGTGATGTTTGAGGTGTGGTGTTTGTGCAGACAACCTTCTCAGTGCCAGGTATACTGGCTTGTGAGGGAGAGAGCATAGACTCAAGGTTTTTAATGTAATTGCCTCTGGAGGTAGTAAGAGAGGATTGTCCATATACATGAGACCATTGCTACACTGTCTCAAGGTGCTCATATCAACCAGATTGGCAGGAGAAACTGTAGGAAACTGTCCATTCATATTTGTCAGAAATGATGAGGAGGATGAGCTAAGGGGGGGTGAAGGTGGAAAGATCTGACATGGGTACTAGGAGTTTGTACAGAGGCTGTAAAGAAGCTTCACTACCTCTGGATCGAGTGAGTGCTGGTAAGGGAAAATTTGAAGCTGGAATACCTTGCTATGGGTTAAATCAGCACAGCAGCGGTATACAATATATAAACACAGAGTATAAATACCAGAAAAGATGGAAGAAATTAGAAGCTCAAATTACTACCCATTTCTGCTAGTCCCTGCATTTTCAACCAATCACTCGTGCTAGAGAAGGTCGGGCAGGCCTGTTACTCTCACTAACAGAGAAGGCGGGCCCCTACCAGCACAAGATGGCTGTCAGGAAACACGGCAAATAAATCAACCAGGCCTGGATGCAGCAAGCTTGTATCCAGACTATGGTACTTGACTAGAACACAGAAAACTCCCAGAAAATGCACAGAAATGCACAGAGCACGCACAAACAGAAAATATAACTCTCAGTATGAAATAAGCAGTTTACAGTTAAGTAATTCAGTAAAAATGCAGTTACAGTAATGAAACACTACTTAACAATGAATATACAGTTAAAACGGTTTACTATTGAAACCTTGAAACTGCATACATCAGCTGGTCACATGGTCATGGTCAACCCGAAATCTTGAATCCAGAACAGTGCAAATGCATCCAGGCCGAAACTGAATACACTGACACCCGTACTTCGATGTATTCAACATAGAAAGAGGTGACTTCTGTCACCCATGCTATGCAGTTTACCGTACTGTGACATTCCATGTGGTAAGGAAGGCCTTCTGTGTCACTCACCTCATAAGCAAGGCCATAGTTTCTAGATGAAAGGGAGAAGTCTACTCTATTATTGGCCTGATGAGGGAAGAGTATAGGGTTATAACTTTTTTTTGTTTTGGAAGCTATGCCCTTGCTTATGACGTGAGCGACATAGAAGGCCTTCCTTACCACCGAAGAGACATGGTGATGAAAAGTAAGGTTGCTGTCAACCTGTGTTCCCAAATCTCTCATCACTGATTTAGAGCTTATGGTTTTGTTATTAATACGATAATCTGCAGGGACACAGCCTTAGCCAAATGGGATGATAATGCATTTCTTTGCACTGAGTTTAAGACCAGGACTTTGGCACTAATCATTGGTTTACATCAGTCCTTATAGAATCTTGACATCATTTGAAGACTATGACTGCTCCCAGTTTGCAGTCATCAGCAAACTTTGTCAGCCACAGACCTTTTGTTTTTGCCTGTACTTCTGAGAAGTAGATTTCAAACAAATGTACCTAAACAGGCACTTGCAGTAACTTGAGACACCTGAAATGTTCCTCACAAAGAAAATTCAGGGCCTCCAGCACGTCTTACATGGACAGAATGAAATTGTCGTCACAATACTCTGTGTCATAGGATCATAGAAAGGTACTAGGCTAATGGCCCTAGGGTCCCTACAAGCCTAGCCAAGTTCTATCCATATTTCCATGATGAGCACCTATTGACCCTGTCCAAGAGGGACACAGGTGGAACCCACAGGATGAATTTACTGTTACCCATCCAATCTTCCAGATTGTGTTTGAAGAGGGCTAATGAGGTGCTCTGTTTGACAGGAAGTGGTAGTCTGCTCCAAAGGTGTGGTAACCTCTGGGAGACAAATCTGCCCCATCCAGCAGGTTCTATTAATGTCACATACCAGGTTAAGGTCTTTAGAGTGAGTTACCAATGTACTATTTGACTTGCAGATCTGCATCATTTCCAATAAAGTAGGGTCAGAGATTTTCTTGTATGCAAGGCAGACATCACCTCTGAGTAGTCTTTAAGAAAAAGAATAAAGTGACAGTGGTTTCAGACAATCCACACTGGGCAGATGCTGAAGACCTTGAATTTTTCTTGAGGAGCCTCTATGATCTCTCCAATTGCTGCAGGTGCTTGGAAAGGTGCATATAAATGCGGCATTGTACTCAATTATTGGCCTGATGTAGGAAGAGTACAGGGAGGTTATGACTTCTTTTTTTTCCTGGAGGCAATACCCTTATGCGATGAGCAATACAGAATGCCCTTCTTAACACTGTAGAGACATGGTGGTCAAAGGTGAGGTTGCTGTCTACCTGTGTGCCCAGGGCTCTCACCACTAAGTGTGTACTTAAGGTGTTGCCATTTATGTGGTAGTTAGCAGGAACTGAAAGGGATAATAATACATTTGTTTGCAGTAAGTTTAAGACCATGACTTTGGCACCAATCGTTTTTTTGTATAAGACCCTCTTGTAGGATGTTGACATAATTTGGAGCTTCTATGACCTCTCCCAGTTTGCAATCATCAGCAAACTATTTCAGCCACAGACCTTTAGTTTTTGCTCATACTTTGGAGAAATAGATTCCAAACAGCAGAAGTCCCAGGACTGATCCCTGTGGAACACCACTGGTTACAGGGCTGCTGTTGGAGGTGGATTCCCTTATTTTGACTTTTTGGCTATTGAGGATACCTAGCTGGGTGAGTTTGTCAATGATGCCTGAGTGGGGGATAGTGTCAAATGCCTTGGCTAAGTCCAGGTAGGCTGTATGCACAGATTTCCTCTCATTCAGGGCCTTGGTGACTGTCTCAAAGAAGTCCACCAGGTTTAACAAGCATGATCTCCCTTAGACAAATCCAAACTGAGTAGGGTCAAGTATTTGGGGATTTCCTATATCTTTGTTGATAAGGTCCATGATGATTCATTCCATGGTCTCGCAGATAAGGCTAGTCAGGAAAATAGGTCTATAGTTCCCAGGGTCAGTGGAAGCACCTCCTTTGTGCAAGGGAATAACAGTGGCAACTTTCCATTCAGCTGGGACAAAACTGGTGTTTAGACTATGATTAAAAAGAGTACCCAAAGGTGCTGCTAATTCTTTTTGGAACCCAAGTAGGATACAGCCTAGGATGTTAGCAGGTCCCATAGATGCTGTGTTCCTTGTCTTAAAGAGGGTGTTAATGACCTGCTCTTTGTAGATACAAGGTAAGGGACAGGTGGCAGGAATGTCATGGGGTACGTTTGGTGGGGACAGGGGAGTGAAGTTTTCAAGGAACCTGTTGGCAAACAAGTAAACTATGTCCACAGGCTCAGTATATGTGGTATCATTAGCTACCAATTTTGCAGAAATCTGGGCCTTTCCTTTTAGGTTACAGCTATAACTAAAGAATGCCTTATGGTTGTCTTTAGTTGAGTATGTTAATTTGGATTCATAGTTTGTTTTGGAGGACTTCAGAAGAGCCTTATTCACTTGTTTAAGCTGATGAGGGAGTGTTTCCAGTTTAGGGCTTGATCCCTCTCACTCTTAGATAGCAATTTCTTCCTCTTATTGTAAAGCCTGTTAATGGCGGTTGTCCACCAGGCAGGTTTGCTCTTCCTTGAGGAGCTTGTTTTGGTCCTACCAGTTACAGCTGAGTCAATGCAATAATACAGGTGTTTGTATAAAACACTGTTGTAAAACTAGGCATAGTTGCCAGTTCCATCTGAGGGGGGAGGTGCAGAGAAGCCATTTATACCATTCTGTAAGAGGTTCCATTCTGCTTTGGAGAAGTTTTTTAGTTTAGTTGCTGCTTGGGGGCGATCAGGTGTGATACTTCCAATTAGACTGATTTGTGGTCAGATCTCACCAGGGAAGACCTCGGGTTCCCTACATAATCTCAAACTTTTGAAATACCGACTTGCAAAAGCTCAAGACCATGTAGCCAGAACCCCGGAATATCAAAAGACCAGCAGCGCGAAATTCAAAATCCCAATGTTCGGAGATATTGAATTAGCACTTCTGGTGTTGTGGTTCAGGTAAGTATGTGTGTGTAAGTGTGTTTGTGAGGGGATTTAGTGTGTGTA
>NC_056739.1:194971843-194996843 GCF_019279795.1 Protopterus annectens
ACCTCACAAGACATCTGCAGCAGCTGGAAAGGCCACAGAAGTACCTCACAAAGAGGATTACTGGCCTCAAACAAATGCCCTACACTGACCGCCTCAAAAATCTCCGGCTTTACTCTGTAGCATATCGCCTACTCCAAGGTGATCTCTGCCTAACATATAAAGCTATGTCAAACCCAGAGCTGTGGAACATGCTACACCTAAAGAAATCTCAATCCCTCCGAGCTATACACTCTAGGGACGTAAACCTTGTCACCACAATAAACAGGACATGCTAGAGGGATAGATTCCTGTCCCATAGACTTCCCATACTCTGGAACAGGCTACCCATCTATGTCAAGCAAAGTTCTTCATGAGCAGTCTTCAAGAAAAATCTTGATGAGTGGATGGGAAATAGGAAATGCACCCCGAGGATCACTTCTGTGTCTCTGCTCGACAGTGGCACAGGAAAATAACTTTCTTGGGTGGCGTAAGCCAGGGAACCTTGTTGGCTAGGCTTATGTAGGCCCTTGGGCCGATAGCCTAGTACCTACCTATGAACCTATGTATATATATATATATATATATATATATATATATATATATATGTGTGTGTGTGTGTGTGTGTGTGTGTGTGTGTGTGTGCATGGTTCCCCTTTATAATCCCGAAATACTGAAATATCGAATTTCAGTATCCCAAGACCATAAAAATAGTGAAAGTGCATAAGCACGAATCCACATATCTCGAATCTGCCCTTATGCATTTACGCTACATTACGTGAAGTGTTTGGCTGGGAGTGTGTCCGGAATTTAAGGTGAGTGAGTGTATGTGAGTGTTTTTGTAAGCTGTACGTGTGGGTTAGGGTAGGGAGGTGGAAGTATGAGTGTTGGATGTGTTGGTGTTTGTGTATGTGTTATGTGTGATGTGTGTGTGTGTGTGTGTGTGTGTGTGTGTGTGTGTGTGTGTGTGTGTGTGTGTGTGTGTGTGTGTGTGTGTGTGTGTTTGTGTGTGTAAGGGACTGTAGAATGTCTGGATGTGAATTTGTTTTTTTTTTTTCTGTTTGTGCGATCTTGGAGTTGGCATATATAAGTAGGGTCATGTGTGGGGGGGTGCAGGGGGGCTTGTCCCCCTTCTTACATGTAGTGTAGGGTTGTGTAGTTTGTGTGGTGGGGGTAGAATGCTGTGTGTTGTGTGGTGTATGGTGTGTGTATGTTTGTGATTTTGTGTTTCGTGCTTTTGGGTTTCGGGATTGTGAGTCTTTCGCCTTTATAATTTCGAGATACTGAGATTTGATATTTCAGTATTTCGAGATTATAAAGGGGAACTATATATATATATATATATATATATATATATATATATATATATATATATATATATATATATATATATGGGTCTACTTGAAATAACCGAAAGACCACAACACCGAAACCCAGAAGATCGAGACCAGAAGCACGAAACCTCAGAACACAGAAAAGCGCAAAATTCAAAATCCCGACATTACGGGAGTTTGATTTAGCACATTTGGTGTTCTGCAATAAGTAAATATGTATGTGTAAGTGTAGTTGTGAGGGGTATTGCTGTGTGTAAGTGTGTGTTGTGACTTTGGTTTGTGTATGTGAGGGACTGTAATATATGGGTGTGAGTTTGCCTTCTGTGTCTGTTTGTGCAATCTCGGAGTTAGAATATTTAAGTGGGGGGGTGCAGGGGGGCTTGCCCCCCTGCCTATCACTAGTGTAGGTTGGTATATTTACTTGTTTGGGGTAGTTGTGTGTGTGTGTTTGTGTGTGGTTTACAGTTTCACGCTTTTCGGTGTTCTGAGGTTTCGTGCTTCTGGTCTCGATCTTCCGGGTTTCGGTGTTGTGGTCTTTCGGTTATTTCAAGTAGACCCTATATATATATATATATATATATATATATATATGTATATGCTGGGTGACATTACAGGGATTGGGTAGGGAATGCAATGTATGCTAATGTGCATTTATTTGTAGAGGCAGTGCCTTTGGTATAAGTGCTGTTAAAGAGAACATTAGCATGGTCAGGTTGACTAACAGATATGATAATGAACCACTAATGATGTGTTTTTCAATGCTACCTTCCATATCTTTGGATTGGAATTTCTTTCCATCATGCTGTTTCAACAACTCATGTTGGGCAATTAGCACAGGTGGAAAAGATTTCTTGGAATCCTAGGGCATATTTAAAAATATAAATTCCCCATTCTCAGTCTTCTTTTTAGCTATATTTAAAATTTCCTGTATTTCAACTAACCGACTAACTCTTTTTAGTTTTAGTTTTACATTAGAAACAAACGGTCCCATAGTATTGACACATTTACTTCTCCAATGTCATTACATAGAAACCATAACAACCTAAAACACAAACAAAAAAACAAGAAAGGCAAAGATGTACTTCAACAAAAACTTTTTATGTAAGCGTTTTCGAACACTATAAATAAGTGAACTTCATCAGACAAAATCACATTTACAAATGTTAAAGTATATAAGATACTCCCTCCATGATGTCATAGCCCTTTTTAAAAAATTAAAGGTACAAAACACCCTAAAAACATTTTTTAATATTTATCAGCAGTTCCATTTTGAGTGCAGTAGTGGTCAACATACACCTAAAAATGTTTCAAACATACAACGTTAAATAAATAGTGTGTGTGTGTGTGTGTTAGTATATACCCATACATATGTATATATATATATATATATATATATATATATATATATATATATATATATGTGTGTGTGTGTGTGTGTGTGTGTGTGTGTGTGTGTGTGTGTTAGTATATACCCCTACGTATGTATATATATATTTGTGTCCTCATCCTGCATGTGAAAAAGGGCATACTTAAGGGTCAAATGGTGAGAGCTGCTACAATGATTTCTCTGGAACATGATTTCATTAATGAATGTGAGACACTGAGGGGCGTGTTCATCAAAAGTTATTACCCTATGACAGTAGTTGATGAGATTTTTATTTGAAGTTAGAAATAAGAGACATAATGGCTGGTTTAAACCTATTTTGAATGTTAATTCAGCTATTTCATCAGTGATCTCTGATGACCTTGATAACAGAACACAAGAACTTTTTAGTGACCCAGTACTAATTAATAACGGTGAGCCCGAGCCATTTCATTTAAAACTTATTACCACTTTTTCTTTAGATTCCTATTTTTTGAAGGATATCATAGGGAATTTTTGGTTTATATTGATGGAAGACTCTACTATTCATTCTAAAGTACCAGAGAAATTGAAAATAGTTTTAGGAGGGGCAGGAATTAGAAAAATATTTTGGAGAATAAGTTACAACCCCCTCATCTTTTCTCTGGTATTTGGAAATCTGGAAAGTGTAATTTTTGCAAATTTATGGCTGTTACGAAAAAAATTTTCATGGATAATGGCACATTTAAAATTAGGGAGAAATTTAACTGTAACAGTGTTGGTGTTTATGTTGCACAGTGTCAAAGATGCCCCGGTTTCTATATTGATAAAACCGAGAGGCATTTCAGACAGAAAGTGTATGAGCATCAATACAACATCAACAAGAAGAACCCTAACAATGCTTTAGCAAAACGTGTGGTTGACTATCCAGAACACCATTTTTTTGTATTACATTATAGATCAAGTTAAAAAGGGAGTTTGTGGAGGACCATGGCAGCTTTTACTGGAAGCGAGGGAACTACATTGGCAATTCAGGTTGAAAGCCTTTGTGTACCCAGGTCTTAATGACACTTGTTGTATAAAATGTGTCTTGAAAATTAAATCATTAGATAGATGAGGACACGAAAAATATATACGCACATATGGGTATATATTAACACACACACACACACACACACACACACACACATATATATATATATATATATATATATATATATATATATATATATATATATATATATTTATTTATTTATTTAATGTTGTATGTTTGAAACATTTTTAGGTGTATGTTGACCATTATTGCATTCAAAATGGAACTCTTGCTAAATATTAACAAATGTTTTTAGGGTGTTTTGTACCTTTAATTTTTTAAAAAGGGCTATGACATCATGGAGGGAGTATCTTATATATTTTAACATTTGTAAATGTGATTTTGTCTGCTGAAGTTCATTTATTTATAAAGTTCGAAAGCGCTTACATAAAAAGTATTTGTTGGAGCACACCTTTGCCTTTGTTGTTTTTTTATTACATAGAAACCACATTAAAGTCATTTAATTTTATCATATGGAATGGAATACTCCATAAATATTAAATGTGTGTTTTTTCTTTTTTTGTAATTTAAGTATATATTAGATTATTATAGTGTTAAAAAGGAGAAGAATGTATTCTGAAAAAATCAGTTTTAGAAAATTAACCAGAAGTATAAATGCTCTCAATTCCCATTTGAGTACTGAATATTTATGAATACAAGTACAATGTAGTGATGTTTTACTTTTATATAGATTTGCTAACCAGGTAAACTCAGTGGACATACATGCCCCTTTCTGTGGACAACCTCTGAGCACTCTTGGATTAAGTGACCCACTCCTCTTGATTCAATGGACACACATGCCCCTTTCTGTGGACAACCTCTGAGCACTCTTGGATTACTTGACCCACTCCTCTTGATTCAATGGACACACATGCCCCTTTCTGTAGACAACCTCTGAGCACTCTTGGATTAAGTCACCCACTCCTCTTGATTCAATGGACACACATGCCCCTTTCTCTGGACCACCTCTGAGCACTCTTGGATTAAGTGACCCACTCCTCTTGATTCAATGGACACACATGCTCCTTTCTGTGGACCACCTCTGAGTACTCTTGGATTAAGTGATCCACTCCTCTTGCTTCAATGGACACACAAGCCCCTTTCTGTGGACAACCTCTGAGCACTCTTGGATTAAGTGACCCAGTCCTCTTGATTCAATGGACACACATGCCCCCTTCTGTGGACAACCTCTGAGCACTCGTGGATTGAGTGTCCCACTCCTCTTGATTACAGGAAGTAGCTCATTAGCAGCTCAAAGCCTTAAATCATCTGCTATAAATGCTAGACTTTCATTTTTAATTCACCAGTGTCTTTTAAGTTCATCACAGAGATCCATTTTTTAACGTTTTGCCAGTGTCTAAAATTCTTATATCCTTAAGAGTACTTATGTCTCCCTTGTCTGTAATGCAATTAAAATCTAAAGCCAAAATTCATCTTTTTATTATCAAAGCAGATATGAACATTGCTTTGGAAATGGATAGCAGTTAAAAGTTGACTTCAAATTTTGAACTGAGATGTCAAATAGCTGCTGTCATTAAGGGATGCTTCTACTTTCTGAAAAAGCAATATAATGCCATGATGCCACCACTGATGAGTGGTGGATATGCAAAAGAAATCTGTAACATTAAATATTCAAATCTATATCGAACAGGTGCTGATTACACTAATGGAAATGGTTAGGAGGAGTAATTTGCACCTGAGTGGGATTTTGGAAGGTTAAGAATGATTTCATTGCTAATAGTTATGAAGAATCTGGTTGTGTAAATGGCTGGATTTTCTAAGAGATTAAGACATTGTTGGGTATTGGAAAATCCTCTTAATTGCTGCCATCAGTGCCTGATTTAGCATGTGGCCTACTGAAAGTGATTTTGGAGCAGTTATTGGATTATTATGAAAAGCATCTGGTTTTATCACACCTTTAGGTTCCTGGTAAATGTATAATGGTGGAGGCTTGATCTTTGGTTGTGGATCATGATATCAGGGAGTCTACCATGCAAGAACAGACCACTGTGAGAACAACAGGTGATGCAAATGCAGAAATTCTGAATATAAGAGAGCAGCTGTGTGAAAAACTAAATTGCGAGTAAATCCAAAAGTGAATGATCTTTTATTCAAAACAAAAGATGTTACACTAAGCGCTTTCACACAACATATTAATCTGATGAAGTCCCTTTAATACGTGGGATGAAAGCACTCACAGTCATTTGTTCCTGGTTTGTTTGGTCTTTTTATTTCCAAGTCTACCATGCAGCAGCAGACACAATTTTTGATTGTTATTAAAAAGTGTTGACGTTATGAGTTAAAGTGCAACTTAGCATTTCCAGCAGTACGTAGGAGTACTTTCAAAAAGGGATGCAATTTTTACCTCAGATCAGGTGGTGATGGACAGGTCACAAGGGCTGTTGCAGTGACTGAGTTATCTAATCAAGTAATCTGTGATAGTAGAAGGGATAAACGGACTGAATAACTGGACACTGAAGAACTGGAAGTAGAATGGGAGCAGGAGCATGATCGGGGGGAGGTCAGCCAGTTATAACATGTACATGGGGGAGGGGTGAAGGGAAGAAAGATGTCAGATGGCCACATGACTAGACATCGATGTGATAGAAAATATTGCTTAAACTGCCCAAGTACATTACACTGTTTTACACTGTTGTCAAGGATTTGGTTTCATTTTGGAGGCTATGTAGTAAAATATTCTTCAATAATGGCTCTTCTTTTTGAAATGCAGCTTTCATACATAATACATTTTCAAAGTGTTAGGGCAAAACTGCACAGTGCTCAGTATTCAGTAAAACAGAAAGATCTTTGCTATACATGATCATGGAATCATCATCATCACCACCACCACTCCCCTTTCTATATATGATCATGGAATCATCATCATCACCACCACCACTCCCCTTTCTATACATGATCATGGAATCATCATCATCATCACCACCACTCCCCTTTCTATACACGATCATGGAATCATCATCATCACCACCACCACTCCCCTTTCTATACATGATCATGGAATCATCATCATCACCACCACCACTCCCCTTTCTATACATGATCATGGAATCATCATCATCACCACCACCACTCCCCTTTCTATACATGATCATGGAATCATCATCATCACCACCACCACTCCCCTTTCTATACACGATCATGGAATCTTCATCATCACCACCACCACTCCCCTTTCTATACATGATCATGGAACCATCATCATCACCACCACCACTCCCCTTTCTATACACGATCATGGAATCATCATCATCACCACCACCACTCCCCTTTTTCCCATTTTCTACATGGGATCAGGATGTCATGTCAAGTGTTTCCATCTCTTTCTCAATTCACTGCCACTCCCCTACCTTCTTCAAACAGTCATATCTGATTGGCACAGCTCTTCTTTCACACAATCCATCCATCTCTTTGTGGAATGCCCTTGTTTCCTCGTCTTCTGCTTGTTTGTCCCAAATTGTCTTCAGCAGATCATCTTCTGCTTTTCTGCATATGTGCCCAAACCACCGTAATCTGTTCTGTTTGACCTTCTCTGTAATTGGAGCTTCTGCTCTGATGTTGTTATTTCTTTATGTATCTCACAGTGTGCATCCTACCACCTGTCTCAGGCACTTCATTTAAATCCCCTCTAGCTTCCTCAACTATTCTGCCTTTACTGCCACAGGCAGGTTTCTCTACCACACAGTAGTACTGGCTGCACCACAGTTTTGTATGCCTTACTTTTCAACTTCTTTTGCATTCTCTTGTTACACGCTACTCCTGACACTGTATCAATAGGCTACAGCCCCTCTGATACTAGCTTTGACCTCCTAATTCAGACTTCCCTTCTCCTTCACCACCCCTTCCAGATACTTAAAGCTGTTAACCTGTTCCACTATTTCACCTTCTATCTCAATTTTCAACTGCGTCTGATTTCCCCCATTTGTTGTCATTACAACTGGCTTACCTGTACTCAGTTTCATCCCATGTACCTTCTGTTTTGCATTCCATTCCTCTCTCCTGTTTTGAAGCTCTCGCTCAGAGTCTGCCTGTAATGCCACATCATTTGCATACAGCCCCCTCCAACCTGTCTAGGAATGTTCAGTTTGACTCTCTTCTGATCTCCAGCTTCTTCTCAACTGGCTGCCTCACTACAAACATCGTCAGCTGTGCTGCATCCAGATCTGAATCCAAACTGCTCATATCCCATCTTACTTTCTACTGCTCTGTGTATTATCATTTGCCCTCTACAGAAATTTTATGCAATATAACATGAGTTTGATACCTCTGCACTGCCCCCTTTGTTCTTGAACACTGGCACTAGTATGGTTATTCTCCAGTCATCGGGGATACGGCTTTCTCTGCGAGAGTACCCTCAGGAGCCATTTCTCCCCCATCTCACCCATCCTGGTCATATCTGCTGTGCCCTCATCTGAGCCTGCTGTTTTCCCTGACTTCATTTTCCTTAGTGCTGCTCTTACCTTTTCTAGGGTGGGCTCCTCTTCCTCTCTCATTGTAGTCTTTGTCTAGGGCAGGACATCATTTTTGGGGTTTCTTCATTTAGAAGTTGCTGAAAGTACTCTTTCCATATGCCTTTGATTTCTGTGGACTGGTGAGCAGGATCTTACTGGCATCCCTTAAGAAGGGTGTCTAACTATCTTTATTTTTTTATCTTTGCTTTGTAAGCTGATAGTTTCTTTGTGCCCTCTACTAAGTCAATTTCCAGAAGCTAGTAGCATGCCTCTAATGCCTTGCTATCTTGACACCAGCTGGCCAGGCCATAATTTATTGACCCAGGGCTGCTGGGCATTATTGCGGGCACACAGTGGACAATAGGGGCATATACATCCCTCTCACCATTAGCATGGATCTGTGGTGTAGGTCGAAGTAGGCAGGGTCCTCAACCCACTTATTACTGGCAAATACACATGCCCATTCGGTGACATTAGTCAACATGACTGAATCACCTAGAACCAATTTTACACCATTGAGTGGCTAGACCTAATCGTGGAAGACTAAGTAAATTTATTTGGACATCTAAGAACAAACTACAAGCAATAATGTTTGTAATAGACCAAGCAAATCAACCCAAACACCCCAAAACAAATGAAAAACAATCGTATTTATAGTAAAGTACATTATGTAGCTGAATTAAATATCATAAGATCATAAAAATAATTGACAGAAACATTCATAGCAGTACATTTATGGTTGACAGTAAGTTCTCATACAATCTGTCCCATCTGGCGACCATGAAAAGGAGCATTTTATTTTGACTGAAGTAAGCAACCAGTAAATAGTGAGTAGAGAAACTGCTACCTCCACTTGGAGAAGTAGAACATAATACAGTTGTAATTGGCAGACTCCATTTTAAATAGATTTCAGTCTGACTTAATGTTGAGTCATAAATGTTTTTTTTTTCTTAGTATTAGAAAGAGTTTGAGGCATAATCAGTCCAAACATCATTTATATGTAGCCAGCAGCCATGTTCAAGGCCACTTTCCTTGTTCTGGAGCACAAGCATAGTTTGTCCAGGGGAGAATTTTATGGATATATATCCAAAAATCAGCATTCTTCTTAGACATGGCTAGGCAGTCCCTTTCTTTAAGATACAAAGGTACTTAATTCCAGAGATGGGGTAATCATTGGTAAATAAAGCTGTCTTGCCAGAAGGTTATATTTTCTTGATCAAGATTTAAATTCTTTGTATGGCTGCTTGAAAGTATTCATTTTGTGGATGTTCCAGAAATGGGGGAGGGTAGGGCCCCTAGTAATACAGAAGCCAGGCAGAGGTAATCGTAAATAAATCTATAATCAGAAGAGTACAGCAATAGACTTTTCAGTATATTTATGTTGTTTAGGGTCTTTATCTCAATGATTTTCTGAAAGAAATCTCTTGGGTCTTTCTAGCTTTGTTCTGAGTTTGGTCAGATAAATGCCAGAGAACACTTTGCTTTCTATAATTAATTTAATGTAGGCTGAATATAAGGGAATGACTTTGTTTATTACCAGAAGCAGATAGATGGATTTCCTTATCACTGTTGTAACACAGTCATTAAGGAATAGGTAGTTGTCTATGATGGTACCAGGATATCTGAGGACAGTCTAGAGTGGGTGTCTTCATTGCTGTAGGTATTCCAAAAGTTATATTTGCAAATGTGATAATAATGCATGTTTTTGTATTTAATTTGATGCAATTGTATTTACACCTCTAATTTGCATGGTCATGTCCTTTCTGAGGTATCACAGTATCAGAAGATGAGTAAACTACAAAATCCAGCTTACGGTTATGAGCAAACTTTATTAGCCATGGGTCCAGATTTGTAGACTTGAAGTTTGGAGAAATACATCTAGAACAGGAGAACTCCCAGCATGGACCCCATAGGAATACACTACTTACATTTTTGCCTTCTGAGGTGATTCCTATTTGTTATGTTGTCCATTTTGCAAGCCATTTTACAACATATGGGTCATTTTTTAGGTCTTTGAGTTTATTTACAGTACCTGCATGGCAGTGGTACTGAAGGCTTTGGGCTTTTACCAAATATAGGTATGCTGTGTGGACTCCTTAGCTTCCATGCATAGCTTGTGTGGCCTGATCAAAGAGTAACAATAAAACTCTATCTGTGAGCTACAGAGTAAAAACTCAGACTTTGCACACGTGGTAGCAGGTGACTTCAATCGAGCTGATCTGAGAGAGGTGCTACCCCACGATTATCAATATGTACACTTTCCCACAAGAGGTACAACTATTTTGGACAGGGCATACACCAACCTAAAAGGAGCCTGCAAGGAAGTACAACAACCTAATTTAGGAATCTCCAGTCGCCTTTCCATTATGCTTCTACCAGCCTACAAACCTGCTGAGATCAGAGAAAAGCCCACGGTGAAGCAGATCAAGGTTTGGCACAAGAGAGATAGGAATGTTTCCAGGATTGTTTTGAAAGTACCTGCTGGGATGTATTCAGACAGGCAGCAGGTAAACACCGATGACTACACAGAAGTAGTAATGGTATACATTAAAGCAGTAGTGTCCAACCCGCGGCCTGCGGGCCGCATGCGGCCCTCAGACCACTTCCATGCAGCCCGCGGCCCTTAAATTAAAATTTTACTTTTTTTCCCTTTTTTTTAAGGTTGCGTCCTTTCGCTGGTGTGCGCATGCGCCATAGCACCCTCCCGTCATTTTTCGTGCCAATAGATTCATTCACGTGAATGGAAGAGCTGACTTGCGTCCTTTGCGCATGCGCGAAATGCACCCTTCCATTAGTTTTCATGCCGATAGTTGCATTCGTGGCAAAGAAGAGCTGAGGGAAGACGAGAGCATCGCGCCGAAGAAAAGTTAAGAGAGAGAGAGAGGGATTTGTAATTTTTACACACCGACTACTACACCAGGTAAGCTAAGTATGTAGTGATCACAATTATGTATAAATGCTTTTTACTTTTATTGGTTTTAAAAAAACTTAAAATTGAAGCAATGAAACCACTATTTACATGTGTTAATTGTTGATGTTTATAAATGCCTTGGGAATGTGTTAATTTTAGGTCTGAAGAAGCAGTTTTTTTACTTTGAAAGCATTAACCTTTATTATACGTTGTTACTGTTTTTAATTTTTATTAAACATTGTTATTGTTTTTATGGTAGTTGCTATGAGTGATTTTTTTGATCGCTACTTTATACCTTTGTTGCTGTGGTAGTCACTGGGTTTTATTTTAGATTTTTGGCTGGTTTACTTGCAGCGACTTTAGCCTGACATTGACAACCTTATTTCTCTTTCCAACTTCTTTTGGTTTTGTATGTTTTTCATGTCTTTATACTTGTTGGATAGTTGTTAGAATATTGTATGCTTAAATTAAGCTTGTTAAAGTGGAATAATAAAACGTCTGTTAAAGTAAAAACAATGAAACATTATTTCTCCATTGTAGTTTCATAATTTTTCTGACTTTTTTTAAATATGCATAGCTGCTATTCATTCCCAGATTTGACTTCCTTTTATCCATTGCGAGGCTGCTGTTCTTGAAACTTGCCGTACAAGATAGTCAAAGTATTGTTTGGTGATTGTGAAGTAATCTTGTTAAGGTTGTTCCCTGCCTGGCTTTACACAAGATATTCCAGTTTTTCAAAATACTTATCACTTATCTTGTTTCACTCAAAGTCCATTTTTCAAGTTACTGTAACCTCTTTTAATGCATGATGAAGCATTTCTTGCTACATTTCTAGTCACACAGAACTTTTTAAGATGAAACTATCTGAAAAATCAGTTATGTTGAAAAAATATTTCAAGATAATCAGGCAAAGGAAGAAAGTCATCTGATGTAGTCGAATCAGTAGATAAACACAGCAATGCTCACACGGATTTCGCAGTAAGTACATTATTTACATTTCAAGTGGACCATTATTTCCTGAAACAGTATGGTCCAAAAGGGGGCTAACTATTTGTAAGACCCAATAATGACTTGCATAATAGGTTCATAAGTAAGTACTACACTAGCTGCTCTTGTGGGCCATTTTAAGCCTACCCAATTTCTCTTTTTGTTTTTTATTGTTGATAAGCAACACTGCCATCACAACCTGGTTATGTGGAATCTGAATATTTAAAATTTTACCTGAAATGGGTCTGCAAAGTGTGCCATTTTGCAATAAAGTGCACTGTTCAAAAAGATAAGATTAAAGAAACATAATTTTAAAACCCTTGACAAAATATTTTTCTTTTCAGATCTCTCCTGATCAGGGTTAGAAGTGCTGATCAGCTTAGTGTTTGAGAGGATAGTGAATATAACTGACAGAGTTTCAGATCTACTATAGTTAACTTTAAGATAATTATATATTCCTAACTGATAATAAAGCAGTACATAATGTAAAATACAATAGTGTTATAATCTCACTGCAATGAATAAGCATTAGGCTTGCCTGTTTCCCATGCAGAAGATTGTGATTAGGTCTTAAAGAAAAATCTGACAAAGAAATAAGTTGGTACCTTTCAAGCAACATAAGAAGTGAACAGCCCCTATGAAGCAGGCAGCTGTTTATAAACCACATTTGTTTGCATACTGATTGTGTATTCAGGTCTCTGAAGATCTGGTCTACAAGTTCTCTTCTGTCATAAATTACTATGTTAGCTATGATATAACACTCATTTTTTTTTTTGCTTCTGAAATCTTTTTTATAACTCCTTTCCTGTTCAGGAAATGTATTTTAAAGCTAAGAGTTTGTGTTTTAGTGGACTATCATAAGGCCATACTATACTTTTAAACAAGAGTGCTGTTTTTCCTGTCAGTTTCAGTTATTTTAAACAACTTCTACATTTTTTTTTCTGTGGAGTAATTGTGTTTTTTACTTGTTTGGGGCTGTCAGGTTTTTTTAAAGTGCTTTTTACTCTTTTATGTGTAAAAAAGTGAGTTTTAAAGACTTAAGTTTTACTGGCTCTTGTTGCTTGTTTTGCCTGGGAAAGAGGCACCAGTTTTTGCATGAATGTGGAGTAAACTGTCGGTCTCATAATTGGTGGTACTTCTAGCCACAAAAAGAAAAGGTTAAGTAAGCCGGCTTTGTCACCATAGCATTCTAGCAAATTGCATCAGCCACAGGTGGGTGACTTTGCTGTGGCCATTAGTTGTACCTTAGACAACTCCTCTTTTACCCCCAGGTCCCTCTAGTATAGCACCTGCAGCCATGATAGACCAGGGGTTAGCCATGTCCACTGTGGCTGTTGAGGTCCCCTCAGCGTGCAAGGGAGAGTCCCTGGTCCTGGGAGAGGGAACAGGGATGGCTTCCCTTTTTTGCCAGAATGTTGTGTCCAACTCTGAGAAAATTGATGCTGCTATTAAATAACACTGTTGGCATCATTGTTCCTGTCAAGAAGAAACAGAAAACTAAACATGTATCTACTCCTCCTCCTAATTTCCGTAGGATTAGTTTACTGGGTCTGACTCAGGCTACTGATTCTCCTTATATGATGGTTTCTGGTAAATGAAAGAGGGATGCCTCTCTTCTCCTGAAGAGATTCAAGATTCTATATCTGGATAAGAAGAGGCAGGCAATGGATTTTCTCTTCGGATTTCTGATTCAGACTTGGAGCCCATTTTCTGAATCTCCCTGTGTCTGCCATTTTCCTGGCACCCAGCCAGCTGCCCCTAAAATTGCAGATGGGATGTATAAAGTCCATCAGTCTGTTAATTCTTTTATACTTAAAATCTGACCCATCAGTTGTAGCTTTAGTTAATCCTACTGGTGCCAAACATTTATTTAATTATAATCCAACTGTTTCTGATGAGGATGGGAAGATTAAGTTTGGGGAAAAGTCTGTGCTTCTGCAACATTCATGTTTAGGATTTTAAATTGTCAGACTCATATGTTTGTTCTAACTGTGAATGTATGAATGTTTTGTGTGCTTTTTTTGTGAAAAAAAAATAAGTCTTTACATTTACTTTTATTGTATAACTCACTACTTATTGTTTACAGTTACAGTGATATTGGCATGAGTATCAAATTAGATTACATGTGTTAGTATTTTAGGCAGTTCCCAAGGGATAAGACATTGTTGTCATATCCTTGTAAACAAAATTCTTGATTTTTAGTGAGATTGTAATGTCCTTTATCCCTACTTGTTGTTTCCCAGATTTAGGTGCATAGAAAG
Source organism: Protopterus annectens (assembly GCF_019279795.1). Taxonomy (NCBI): domain Eukaryota; kingdom Metazoa; phylum Chordata; order Ceratodontiformes; family Protopteridae; genus Protopterus; species Protopterus annectens. The sequence goes on from NC_056739.1 coordinate 194,986,217, forward strand.
GCCGGTTACTTCTTAATGCTACCACTATAAGCTCAGCTAGAGTGTTACAGGATAACATCTTGTCTCATGCAGAAACTTTTATATATAATTAAGTTGCTTCCTCCTCCATGTACACAGGACGGCTTTGGCAATGCAGTGTCTTACTTTTCATCAGCGGGCCTTGTGTGATATGAACGAAGTAAGGCAGAGCACCATCTTTGTTTTCAATACTTAATTTTTCTCTACTTCGTGTATCTGCATAAATGAGGCTTAGTTTAAACTTAAAGTTTAATAACTGGGTGTAGCGTTCTTCTGTGAAGCCTCAGAGATCTGCATAGTGGTGACATATTTCTCATACATGGAAATGCAAGTCAACACTGCCTCACAGGTGACATTGGCTGTCAGTGGATAAGGTTTAGCCATGTTGTCCTTTTCATGATTTCCCACTATCTGAATCCAATCAGTTTTGTAATTCTCACATGAAGTGTTGTGTTCTTTCCAAATGCGTTATCTGGGACAGAGGTTTCCTACTTTAAAGTTAAGAGTTGCATCCTGTTTTGTTTAGCTGCATTTGTTGGTTAGATGGGCCGTGCATATCACAGGACTCCCAAGTGTGAAACTTTAGTTTAGCTGACATCCTAACCAACCATGCATTTTATTTAGTTTTTGGTGGTAGCAAAGAATTCTTCCACTATGTTTCAAGTCAACGAACAGCCTGAAGTTCAGAATGTTTTTTCTTTTTTTTTTTTTGCTCTTCAGTTTACGTGAGAGACCTTTTTTTTTTTTTTTGGTCCTCACTTGCTGTCTACAATGATATATTTTACATGGGGCCCCCAGACCATTTCTATTGACTCAATGTGGCCCTTGCAACTGAAAAGTTATTTTTCTCTTCAAATCTACCAAAGAAGGAGTTCAGCATGTCCAGGAATGTGAGAATTACAAAACTGATTGGATTCAGATAGTGGAAATCATGAAAAGGACAACATGGCTAAACCTTATTCACTGACAGCCAATGTCACCTGTGAGGCAGTGTTGACTTGCATTTCCATGTATGAGAAATATGTCACCACTATGCAGATCTCTGAGGCTTCACAGAAGAACGCTACACCCAGTTATTAAACTTTAAGTTTAAACTAAGCCTCATTTATGCAGATACACGAAGTAGAGAAAAATTAAGTATTGAAAACAAAGATGGTGCTCTGCCTTACTTCGTTCATATCACACAAGGCCCGCTGATGAAAAATAAGACACTGCATTGCCAAAGCCGTCCTGTGTATATGGAGGAGGAAGCAACTTAATTATATATAAAAGTTTCTGCATGAGACAAGATGTTATCCTGTAACACTCTAGCTGAGCTTATAGTGGTAGCATTAAGAAGTAACCGGCCTTTCTATGCACCTAAATCTGGGAAACAACAAGTAGGGATAAAGGACATTACAATCTCACTAAAAATCAAGAATTTTGTTTACAAGGATATGACAACAATGTCTTATCCCTTGGGAACTGCCTAAAATACTAACACATGTAATCTAATTTGATACTCATGCCAATATCACTGTAACTGTAAACAATAAGTAGTGAGTTATACAATAAAAGTAAATGTAAGGACTTATTTTTTTCTCACAAAAAAAGCACACAAAACATTCATACATTCACAGTTAGAACAAACATATGAGTCTGACAATTTAAAATCCTAAACATGAATGTTGCAGAAGCACAGACTTTTCCCCAAACTTAATCTTCCCATCCTCATCAGAAACAGTTGGATTATAATTAAATAAATGTTTGGCACCAGTAGGATTAACTAAAGCTACAACTGATGGGTCAGATTTTAAGTATAAAAGAATTAACAGACTGATGGACTTTATACATCCCATCTGCAATTTTAGGGGCAGCTGGCTGGGTGCCAGGAAAATGGCAGGCAGTAACATATCCTCCAAAGCTGACAGAACTGGAGGAATGGGTGAAGGTTCTTGAAATTTCCTGTTAACAGCTCATTGTATTTCTTGAGGGACTGGAGAAACCTCAGTGTTCTCTTATGGAAAACAATGGCACATTCTGGAAATAGTGTGAGAAGCAGAACCCCCCCCACACACACACACACACACACACACACACACAGGGAGATTCAGAAAATGGGCTCCAAGTCTGAATCAGAAATCCGAAGAGAAAATCCATTGCCTGCCCCTTCTTATCCAGATATAGAATCCTGAATCTCTTCAGGAGAAGAGAGGCATCCCTCTTTCATTTACCAGAAACCATCATATAAGGAGAATCAGTAGCCTGAGTCAGACCCAGTAAACTAATCCTACGGAAATTAGGAGGAGGAGTAGATACATGTTTAGTTTTCTGTTTCTTCTTGACAGGAACAATGATGCCAACAGTGTTATTTAATAGCAGCATCAATTTTCTCAGAGTTGGACACAACATTCTGGCAAAAAAGGGAAGCCATCCCTGTTCCCTCTCCCAGGACCAGGGACTCTCCCTTGCACGCTGAGGGGACCTCAACAGCCACAGTGGACATGGCTAACCCCTGGTCTATCATGGCTGCAGGTGCTATACCAGAGGGACCTGGGGGTAAAAGAAGAGTTGTCTAAGGTACAACTAATGGCCACAGCAAAGTCTCCCACCTGTGGCTGATGCAATTTGCTAGAATGCTGTGGTGACAAAGCCGGCTTACTTAACCTTTTCTTTTTGTGGCTAGAAGTACCACCAATTATGAGACCGACAGTTTACTCCACATTCATGCAAAAACTGGTGCCTCTTTCCCAGGGAAAACAAGCAACAAGAGCCAGTAAAACTTAAGTCTTTAAAACTCACTTTTTTACACATAAAAGAGTAAAAAGCACTTTAAAAAAACCTGACAGCCCCAAAAAAGTAAAAAACACAATTACTCCACAGAAAAAAAATGTAGAAGTTGTTTAAAATAACTGAAACTGACAGGAAAAACAGCGCTCTTGTTTAAAAGTATAGTATGGCCTTATGATAGTCCACTAAAACACAAACTCTTAGCTTTAAAATACATTTCCTGAACAGGAAAGGAGTTATAAAAAAGATTTCAGAAGCAAAAAAAAAAAAAAAATGAGTGTTATATCATAGATAACATAGTAATTTATGACAGAAGAGAACTTATAGACCAGATCTTCAGAGACCTGAATACACAATCAGTATGTAAACAAATGTGGTTTATAAACAGCTGCCTGCTTCATAGGGGCTGTTCACTTCTTATGTTGCTTGAAAGGTACCAACTTATTTCTTTGTCAGATTTTTCTTTAAGACCTAATCACAATCTTCTGCATGGGAAACAGGCAAGCCTAATGCTTATTCATTGCACTGAGATTATAACACTATTGTATTTTACATTATGCACTGCTTTATTATCAGTTAGGAATATATAATTATCTTAAAGTTAACTATAGTAGATCTGAAACTCTGTCAGTTACATTCACTATCCTCTCAAACACTAAGCTGATCAGCACGTCTAACCTTGATCAGGAGAGATCTGAAAAGAAAAATATTTTGTCAAGGGTTTTAAAATTATGTTTCCTTAATCTTATCTTTTTGAACAGTGCACTTTATTGCAAAATGGCACACTTTGCAGACCCATTTCAGGTAAAAATTTAAATATTCAGATTCCACATAACCAGGTTGTGATGGCAGTGTTGCTTATCAACAATAAAAAACAAAAAGAGAAATTGGGTAGGCTTAAAATGGCCCACAAGGGCAGCTAGTGTAATACTTTCTTATGAACCTATTATGCAAGTCATTATTGGGTCTTAAAAATAGTTAGCCCCCTTTTGGACCATACTGTTTCAGGAAATAATGGTCCACTTGAAATGTAAATAATGTACTTACTGCGAAATCCGTGTGAGCATTGCTGTGTTTATCTACTGATTCGACTACATCAGATGACTTTCTTCCTTTGCCTGATTATCTTGAAACATTTTTTCAACATAACTGATTTTTCAGATAGTTTCATCTTAAAAAGTTCTGTGTGAGTAGAAATGTAGCAAGAAATGCTTCATCATGCATTAAAAGAGGTTACAGTAACCTGAAAAATGGACTTTGAGTGAAACAAGATAAGTGATAAGTATTTTGAAAAACTGGAATATCTTGTGTAAAGCCAGGCAGGGAACAACCTTAACAAGATTACTTCACAATCACCAAACAATACTTTGACTATCTTGTACAGCAAGTTCCAAGAACAGCAGCCTCGCAATGGATAAAAGGAAGTCAAATCTGGGAATGAATAGCAGCTATGCATATTTAAAAAAAGTCAGAAAAATTATGAAACTTCTTCTTCTTCTTCTTTCGGCTTTTTCCCGGTTAGGGGTCGCCACAGCGGATCACCTTGTCCGCACATTGAATGGCAGTGGAGTTTTACAGTGTCGAGTTGCCAGCCCGAACCTTCCACAGAAGGCACACTCACACGCACACCTAGGGCCAATTTAGAGTGTCCAATCCACCTGCAGCATGTCTTTGGGATGTGGGAGGAAACCGGAGCACCCGGAGGAAACCCACGCGACCACAGGGAGGACATGCAGACTCCACACAGAAGGCACCCCAGCCGAGGATCGAACCGGAGAACCTCTTGCTGTGAGGCGGCAATGCTAACCACTGCACCACCGTGGCCGCCCAGAAAAATTATGAAACTACAATGGAGAAATAATGTTTCATTGTTTTTACTTTAACAGCCGTTTTATTATTCCACTTTAACAAGCTTAATTTAAACATACAATATTCTAACAACTATCCAACAAGTATAAAGACATGAAAAACATACAAAACCAAAAGAAGTTGGAAAGAGTAATAAGGTTGTCAATGTCAGGCTAAAGTCGCTGCAAGTAAACCAGCCAAAAATCTAAAATAAAACCCAGTGACTACCACAGCAACAAAGGTATAAAGTAGCGATCAAAAAAATCACTCATAGCAACTACCATAAAAACAATAACAATGTTTAATAAAAATTAAAAACAGTAACAACGTATAATAAAGGTTAATGCTTTCAAAGTAAAAAAACTGCTTCTTCAGACCTAAAATTAACACATTCCCAAGGCATTTATAAACATCAACAATTAACACATGTAAATAGTGGTTTCATTGCTTCAATTTTAAGTTTTTTTAAAACCAATAAAAGTAAAAAGCATTTATACATAATTGTGCTCACTACATACTTAGCTTACCTGGTGTAGTAGTCGGTGTGTAAAAATTACAAATCCCTCTCTCTCTTAACTTTTCTTTGGCGCGATGCTCTCGTCTTCCCTCAGCTCTTCTTTGCCGCGAATGCAACTATCGGCGTGAAAACTAATGGAAGGGTGCATTTCGCGCATGCGCAAAGGACGCAAGTCAGCTCTTCCATTCCCGCGAATGAATCTATCGGCGTGAAAACTAACGGGAGGGTGCTTTGGCGCATGCGCACACCAGCGAAAGGACGCAACCTTAAAAAAAAGGGAAAAAAAGTAAAATTTTAATTTAAGGGCCGCGGGCCGCATGGAAGAGGTCTGAGGGCCGCATGCGGCCCGCGGGCCGCGGGTTGGACACTACTGAGCTAGAGCATTGGACTGAGGATATTCAGGACTACTAGTGACATGTACAAAGTCCCATTCTTTTGCTAAATTTCTGAAACAACTAGTAAATTGAGTACCATTGTCAGAAAAAAAGTTTTTGTGGACTACCATGAAGTGAGAAATGACATTTCAACTTAGTAATAACAGCAGCTGAGGTTAAGTTTGGTAGTAAATCAATCTCGAACCAATTTGAATGAGTCAACCAAAACTAAGTAGTGTTGATTGTTCCACTCAAACATATCAGTTGCTACAGTAGACTAAGGTAATTCAGGAACTGGATTTAGCCAAAGCAGTTTTCTTTGCAAATGCAGTCTAGTACTACTGCATACTGAACAAGAAGAAAACTCCATCAAAGTCTTTTGATAATGAAGGCCAAAATACTAATTCTCTTGCTCTTCTCTTAGTGGATCTGGATCCTGGGCGACCACGATGCAAAATCTGAATATATTCTTGTTGTAAGGAAGCAAGAACAACAATTTTAGGACCTTTGAAAATAATGCCATCTTCCATCAACAGTTCATCTTTGTAAGGAAAATACTTTTGCATCTGAGGTGATACATTAGATTGCTTTGATGGCCATCCGACATTAATATAGTGATTGAGCTTCTGTGAAATTGGATCAGTCTGAGTATCATCTCTTAACTCATCAAGTCTAGTGGTGGAAAAAGTATGCACTGACATCACATCAAAGTCAAAGGTTTCTGCGTCAAGCTGTTCTGTTGTACTTCTGGGTGATCTGGATAAGGTATCAGCCAGATAGAGCAAATTGCGTTTAGTGTAGAGTAAGTACCCTCTTGCATCAAGGTAACAAATATCATCCCTCTTCCCAAAAAAACAGTCCCTCTTCCTGAATAACTACAGAGCGGTTGCTTTAACTTATAATGTTGTGAAGTGTTTGGCGAGGATTGTTAAAAACACATCAGCAATTCTACCATTGACATTTGATCCTCTGCAGTTCACTTATCAGGCAAACAGGTCCACTACTGATACCATATCAGTGGCATTGAACCTCTCACTTGAGTTCTGATGCAACTTATCGACAAACTAGTCAACCTTGTAATTAAGCACCTTTGTAACTGGATCATAGACTTCTTGATCAACAGACCACAGAGGACATGTGAAGAGAATAACACCTCAGGGTGCATAATTCTCAACACCGTGTTCTTCAGGGATGTGTACTCAGCCCGCTGCTGTTCACCATCTATACCCATGACTGTTCTGCAAAACACAGCTCCAATCATATCATGTCAATAAAACAAAGAAAATCATCATTGACTTCAGGAAAAAGTCAACTGCCCACTCATCGCACAAGAGCAACTGTGAAGAGGTGGAAAGGATTAAAACTACAACATTTCTAAAAGTGTACATTTCAGAGGATCTCTCTTGGAATGTGTATACTGGTCATTTGATCAAAAAGACCCATCAACTTCTCCACTTTCTGAGAAGGCTCAAAAGAGAAAAGCTCCCACTTGCTCTTCTCTCCACCTTCTACAGAGGAGCTACTGAGATCATTCTCACCTGTAACTTCACAGTTTGGGAACTCTACAGTAGCTGAAAAGAAGAAGTTACAGGGAGTGGTGAGAGCTGCAGAGAAAATCATGGGCACCAGTCTACCTTCAATCCAAGAGCTATTCACAGCAAGGAGCATCAGAAGAGCCCACAAAATGCTTAATAACTCCTCACACCCTGCACACAGCTGGTTTACTCAACTGTCATCCGGCAGGAGGTACCGCAGTATTCGCTGTAGGACCTCCAGATGCATTAACAGATTCTCACCAATGGTGATGAGGCTTATTAACTCCGACACCAGCCCTAGTGACTCCACCACAAACTAACTAAATAACAGTGTCTTGTATGGAATGTGCAATATTTATTTATTTACTTAGTTATATATTTACATACAAGTATAATTGCTTGTTACTTGCTTTATGTAATATACATAAGGAGTGATAATTTTAGTTAATGTGCAGTAACCAACCTTACCTGTCATGCTGCTACTGTACAGTATTTATATGACTACATGGGGGTTAAGACTTTTTCTTATGCTTTGGGGGCATAGTCATTAGTCTCTAATTCCTTTACTTGATATGTCTTATTGTTGTATTTGTTGTATCTTCTGCTTCTTCTGTACCCTCATGGTGAGCTGATGCTTGTAATTTCATTTAGGTCTACACATATGTAGTCCTAACTGACAATAAAGTTTACTTTGACTTTTGATTTTTGAGATGGAGAACAAGGAGTCCCTTGTCTATTCTTCCCAGATTCCTTCTCCCTTAAAGTATGGTTATGAGGAAGAGGACACCACTAGTCCTGACTCTCCTTTTGAGGAAATTTCCTTTGAGGACACAATTTCTAGAATGATGGAATTTTTCAAATGGGATTGTGCCCAGGTGTCTGAGGTTCAGAAGAGGTGTTACAGGCTTCTGCAAATGGAATCTCCTAGGCCTTCTGCTGTTCCTCTTTTTGTGGCTGCCTTGTTGGATGGCTTTTCTACTGCATCTTGGGCTCTTGTCCTCGGGCCCTTGCTCCGAAAAAAGCCTGATAAGTTTTATAAGGTGCCTGATGATTGCAAGTTTTATAAGGTGCCTGATGATTGCAAGTTCCTTTACAAGTGCCCCTGTGCTGACCCTTCTGTGGTGCCTGTGGCATCTGACAAGCCATCAGAGTTACTGCTTTCTACAAAGTTGCTTCCATCCGGTAAAGACAGCAGAACTGTAGAAAGACTGGGTAAGAATGTATATTCCTCAGCTACCTTTGCTTTTAGGGCTGACAGTTATCAGACCCATATGACAAGATATGTTTTGGCTCTTCTTTCTCAGGCCTGTCAGGTTATCTCTGACCTTCCTGATTCTGAGTGGAAGACTTCTGCTCTCTCCTTGTTAGGGACTTCTTCCCAGGTGGCTCGCCATTCTATTAAATGCAGTTATGATGCAGCAGATGCTTTTTCTAGGGCTGCTGGTTTTGATTCTGTACTAAGGAGATATACCTGGCTTTAGTTTTAACCTTTGCCTGATGACATTAAGGCTAAATTGATCGATGTTCCTATGGATAACAAGCATTTATTTGGTGTTGCTGCTGCAGAATTGTTTAAGTCCCTACAGGAAAAGGGTAAGACCTTACAGGATCTAAAACATATTTTTGTTTCTCCTGTTCCTAAATTCCAAAGGAATTATCCTAATAAGCTGATCTTTGTTCACAGGCAGCCTCACCCTCCCACCCAAAGGTAAGAAGGGTGGTAGAAGGGCTCCTCCTGCTAAGGCTACCCAGACTCCTTTAGCTCAGAACTCTCCTTTTCCTGACAAACCAGTTGCTGTCTGACTATAATGTTCTTTTCAGCCAAATTCATTTTTCTCTTCTTTCACTGTACCTTCCTGTTTGGTTAAAGATTACTCAAGATTCCTGGGTTCTATCCATCATTCTCCAAGGGTGCTTACATGGTCTGGAAATCTTTTCCTCCTTTCTTAGACATTCCTCAGCCCCCACAGGAACAGTTAGCCTTTTTTTCAGAGGTGCTTCAGGTTCTCTTGAGTCAGAACTATTCAGGAAGTTCTAGTTTCTCAAAGTGGAAAGGGGTTTTATTCCAGAATGTTCTTTGACCCAGGAAAGAGGCATCTGGAGACCCATTCATTCTCTCTCACCTAAACACCTTTTTGAAGGTCCCTTTTTTTCAGATGTTGTTCCTTCAGACTTTGTTTCCTCTGCTGCTTCCTCAGGCTTTTCTAGTTTCTCTGGACATCAAGGATGCTTATCTTCATATCCTTATTCATCCCCTTTTCACAACGTTTTGACATTTCTCTGTTGCTTCCTAGCATTTTCAGTACTTTCTTTGCCATTTGGCCTCCCTGCTGCCCCAAGGCTATTCATCAAATGCCTCACTCCTGTGATTGCCTTTTGCAGGCTAAAGGGGTTGCAGGTCTTTCCCTACCTAGACAACCTTCTTTTTCAGGTCTCCTCTCCAATGATTCTACTGCAGCATCTTTGATTCGCCATTTCTCTCCTGCAAAGCCTGTGGTTCACTGTAAATTTCCAAAAGTCCTTCCTGATTTCTTTACAGGATCATGTTATTTCTGGGTTGCAGGATCCAGACTGTTCCAATGCTGGCATCCATGCCTCCTTGCAAGGCTTTAACTCTCATTGCCTTCTTTCAATCCCTTCTTCCTCTGGCCTCAATCATAGCCAGAGAATTTCTGAAAACTCTGGGTTTCATGGCCTCCACCATTCCCATGCTCCCTCTAGCCAAACTCCACATGAGAAAGCTTCAGTGGTTGCTAAAGTCAGTTTGGCTTCAGCAGTCTCATCCTCTGGATTTCCTTGTCCCTCTTCTTCCATGCCTCAAGCCAGAATTTCAGAGGAGGATTCAGCAGTTGTCACACAATCTAATGCTTCCTTTTCAACCTCCACTCCCCACTCAGGAGCTGTTTGCAGATGCTTCAGTTGTGGGATGGGGGTCTTCCTTTGGCTCTAAAAGTGCACAGTCTCTGGTTGCTTAAGCAAAAGAAAGACCACATCAGTTTCAAAGTGATTAGAGCTCTTCTGTTGTCTCTTCAAGCATTTCATCCTCTTTTCATTTCAGGGCCCCTCAAGGTAGTTACAGACAATACCACAGTGAAATGGCATATCAACATGCAAGGGGGGACAAGAACTCATATCCTGTGCAGGTTACCATTTCAAGTGTGGGAACTAGCTAACCAGTATCATGTGACACTTCAGGCAGTTTACATTCCTTCAGGTCAGAACATTTTGGCAGACTCTCTGAGAAGTGCCATATCACAATCCCATGAGTGAATGCTTTACAGGGATGTGTTTCTGGATATTATCCACCAGTGGGGTATTCTTCAAGTAGATCTATTTGCCTCCCCCCGAACAGACAACTTCCTCTTTTTTTGCCAGAGCACCATGTCCTCTGGCCTGGAAGGTGGACACCCTCACTTTCTCTTGGAAGGGTATTTTTTTATGCCTTCCTTTCCCTTCATCTCAGTCCAAAATTCCTGTTCAAGATAAAGCAGGATGCTCCCAAAATATTGCTGCTGACCCGTTTTTGACCCAGACAATATTGTTTCCCTCTTCTTCTGCATTTAGCC
>NC_056739.1:195301843-195449350 GCF_019279795.1 Protopterus annectens
CTCTTCAAAGACTTTTGTAAATTTTTTTTGTTCTATTTGATGAGTCCATTTTAGATGACTTTGTTTCAGAGAAACTGACATCAAACAGATTGCTGTGCAGGTATGTGTCATGTGAGTGTGCGTGTGTGTGTGTGTGTGTGTGTGTGTGTGTGTGTGTGTGTGTGTGTGTGTGTGTGTGTCTATATATATATATATATATATATATATATATATATATATATATATATATATATATACTGGGCAGACCTGCCTAAGAAGACCACATGCTGCCCTCCAAAAGTGCCTCTCATTGCTGAATGAAAAGTTCTCTTCCATGTGCTAGACTACATAGAGCAGCTGAGCGGACATGGGTATTGCTGGTTTACTTGTGCATACAGCTTACTAGTGTTGTTGAAAAAAAGAAAGAGAGAGAGAGACAGAGATTTTTTATTTTTCAGTAATGTTTACTATGTCAGGGACTGCAGCACTCACTGGTGCACACATTTTCACAGGGGGAATATCCCTGTTTGCCCCAGTGAAGTGCCACCCCCATAAGTCTCACTTAGTTCTGCCATTTCAGGCACTCTTTACAGCAACTTTGAGTATGTCTGCAGAGAGAGAGAAACATTGATACTGAGAAAGATTGCTTTTGCAGCCACCTCAGACAGCTGCTTGTTGTCTTTTTGCAGGGCAGAACAAGTATTCTAAACAGGAAGGATTTGTGTTTGGATGCACACCATATTTGGTGGGGGAGTCAGATTAGTGATTGTAAGGATAGTTTGTCATGCATTATTTACTAAGAACATGGAAATGGATAACCAGTGTTTCCAACATTATGAGGCTACTGGACAAAGGCTGTGTTTTAGCTCCATGAGAAAGAACATGAAGTTAAACAGGAATCCTCTAAGGATACTGTGCGGATGACTTTAGATCATTTAGAACTTATAGTAAAGTTAGATTGATAAGCTTTTCTCCACATACTATCAGATATTTTACAGTGGAGCTTGCTTATTTTAATCCACACTTGATTTATATATGTATGTGTACCCTAAGTGTTTAAGAGAAATATTGTAGCCAAGAGTTAATTTTGTGGTTTATAGAGGTATAGGAGAAAGATTGTCAGTAAAGGCCTAGTTTTGGGTCCTCACATGCACCATGAGTTCCCTCTCCAAGTGTGAAGTCTGAATAATGGGGTTTGCATGCCAAGGAAGATAAAAAAGGGGAGAGACAGAGACCATGTTTTTTTCCATTTCATATGTGTATTGTAGAAGTAGGATATGGACCAAGTTGAAAAGATAATATAAGATTTTCTATAGACTTGTTAGAGCATTCATAAACTGAAGACAAAAGTTTTGTATCATGTCCAGCATTAAACATAAGTATTTGGCATCGGTTTTGTCAGAACATAGGTTCAACACCTACTGAAGACAAGGAGTGAAGGATTTACTAAGTTTGTTTATAATAACATTTTAGAGCTGTCCTGACTTTCTGTAGTGTTTGCAGAGCTCAGTTGATCTAGAACATGAATTTATTGCACTTTATCACTGAGAACCTGTCTCAATCAGCTGAAAAGTCCTTCACCCCTGCCACCCCAATAAATATCAGAAAAATTAGTTTTTTGTCTCCATTTACAAAAGTGCCACTCCAAATGGCATGAAATATGATTTTGCTTGGTGCATTATCTTTTACTAATGATTTATAATCAGAAGCATACATCCCTTGACTGTCATCCTTCTGCATTTACTATGACATTGCAGAGCAACACTAAAATAGCTTTAAGTGCACAACATTTTTAGATTTGTATGACCTCCCATGAAAAAATTCCAGGCCTCCCTGTGGAACCTCGCTACCCCTTTGAGGATCACAAAACTAGATGTGCTTGATCTGGAAATAGGGGTACAAGTATGCTTGCTAGAAGCCCCCCTACATGACTATAACTCCCACATAGTAATAAACTGGGATGCTATGAATGAGAGTGTAGTCAGTTTTCAGATGCTGGGAATTGTGGCAGAACATACACCTTTTCAAGAGACTGATGAAGATGACTGTGTAAGGTAAGAGTAGAGTCTCATTTTAGGTCGATACATAGGAATTCACTGGCACTGCCTTTTATGAAACAGTGTTTTCTGCCACAGTCATTTTAGGAAAAAAGTTAATGGATGGATTGAAGCGTTATTCAGAAATGAAAACATAATGTAAAACCATAAGTTGAAAACAGGAAGAAGAAGTGAAGGAGTGCAAAGAGATGTCCATGATAATTTAGCTAACTAGCTGCTGGGAGACAAGATGTCAGACATAAGTTCTAGTTTGCTCTCCATCTCAAAGTTTCTAATATCTATAAGGAAATTTAAAAGTGCAAGGGTGTTGTAATAATGTACTCTCCTGTATGGCTAATGGACAGTCTCAATAATAATTTAAATGTGAAAAAAGCATTTTACATAAAAAGAACTGAACTTTTTACTAGCCAAGAATGATAGTCGTTTTGCTGTCTATAATGGTCTGTATGAGATATGGTACTGTTGCAATAATATTTAAAGGCTGCAGTCACTGCTGGCGGTGTTGCAGTGCCATTTCAAGGCTGATATATTTCAGCAATGCATGATTTTAGTAAGAAAGAGTTCCTGTGGTTTAAGGCTCTTCTGAAGAAATTAACTAGATGTGTCGTCTACTGAAGAGTTAATAAAAGATGTAAGTAAGCTAAAACCAGTAATATTGCCTACTTGTTCCTGAAGCTAATGTTTAAAATCAGAATAATTTGTATGAAGTTGCTATCATTATGCAAGAATGGGGGCCAAACTTGAAACTACACTGAAATGAAGAATGAAAAGGAAGGCAATGTTTGACTGTTGGATAAACTTTAAGACACTGAAAAATGTGACAGTGAATGTAAATCATATTAATTCTACTCAGTAGTAAAGCCAGAGCGGTGTGCAGGGGGATCCATCATCCGAATTCACATTTTAGCTTTAGTGCAATACCGGCTTTTAAAAGGAGGTATTGCATTTGCAGTCAAACCTGAGAACTGTAACAAATGCTGGCTACAGCTTAAAATTAAAAAAAAAAAAAAAAAATATATATATATATATATATATATATATATATATATATATATATAATCATTCTCTTTTAGTAAAACCAGAGCAATGTAGCACTCTGTGTGTGTTCTAAACCATTCCAAGCAGTTTGCTACAGTTTAAAGATGAAAAATTGTTCTCATTCTCTCTCTCTCTTTTTAACTAGAATTTGAGGAAGGAGGGTCAGTGGCAGGTAGCAGAAATTGGAGCTGATTGGTTCCTGCATTTCAGGACCCCCCCCCCCCCTCCGGATGGAGCATGAGGAAAGGTACCTATCTGGCCAGTGCATGTTTTTGTTCTTATGTTGAAGATAACGGGCATGTAACTGGATGCAGCTTTGCAGAAGCTTTATTTGGGGGGGGGGGTGCTACTTCATTGGACCAACACAAACTTCTGGTTGAGCCTCTGAATCTACTCTTGATTTCATAGAACAGTGAATAGCATACATGCATTGAATAAAATCAGTCAGAGAGTTTTCCTATAACTTTTACAGCTAACTGGGAAATATTTTCTTGTGTTACATTTGGATTTAAAGAGTCTAGAGAAAAGTGGCAAAAATGGTTCAAGAACCTCACTTTTTCATTCCACCCTAAGAGTAATATGAAGAACAGAATGCTGTTTGCTAGTACCTTTAATTACATCTTCTCCAGGTTCTGGTCCACAAAAACATTTTTCCAGTAGAAAAAGATCTGGATTGAAGTATGATCAGTTTGCCAGCTTGTTCTCACTAAGGTCTGCCCATTCAGTCCCGATACTTTAAACATGGCAGTATTTGCAAAGGAACACACCTTCGCAAATGCCAACATTTATTGATCCAGTTCTTAAATATTCCTACATGTATGCTGATTTATCTTGCCTTTATCAGAAAGTAAAAGGCGAGAGGTAATTGTGATGGCAACAGTAAAAGGGGCAGGAGAGGTGACTGAAAGGACTACATCTGTATTTAAAATGGACAGTAAACTGACCTAGAAATGTGTGCATTTGGAAGGTATATTTTATGGTTGATCAATGGATGTTTCATCAGGCTCTTTCAGCTATATGACTTGAAATTTTACATTTTAATGTTTTCTTTGGTGGAAGAGGTTTAGCTCCCTTCAGCCACCTTGCCATGCAAAAGGAAACTCTCAGACTTCTTTTTCCCTTAATTATATCCCCAAGATCACCAAACCTTGGAAAAAGCTGTAATGTACAATGTTCAAAATTTCTACTTGATCAAGTAACCTTAGTCAACCTAGTCACTTTATTTATTTATTTATTTATTTTTTTTACAGGTTTTAAAGGTTAGTACTAGGACAATCATGCTACAAACCATTACAAGCCCAACCAACAAGCAGAAAAAGAAAGTTATGCAGCACTGAGCAGGTTCAGTGCTCATGTTCTTTAAAAACACACACAAACTTTTAAATTCCTTAGATGTATTAATACAGTAGTTTAAAATGCCAAGATTTAAATACTAAACACATGACCTGAAATGACAAATTAATCTGACAGCTCATGAATGAGTAAAAACATATAAAACACATGACTTTCAAACTCATGAATATGCAGCAAGAGAAAGGTTGTTTAACATAGTATAGTTGCAAGACAGTGCACAACAATTTAAAAAAAAGTATATAAAATATGCAAAAATGTATTATACAAATATATTACATAAAAATGCTAGCAGAACCGTATACATAAATATAAAAAAAACATCAGCAATTCTTTCTTCATCGTTTAACCTTTTGCTGCTTTATTTTCAATACACTTTGGCTGTCTATGGCAGAGTTTGAAATGGGGTTAATAACTGCTCGTAGCATTATGACCTACTGGTAGTCTGCCATTTTTGTACTAAGAACATTATCATTTCCATCCTTATTCAAAGAGATCTTTTGAAGGATGCTAAACAAAAAAATGTATGATTTTCATATTGATCGTGCTTAAGTAAAACATTAATGAGAATACTTTACAAAATATCTGAATGGTGTTCAAATATTCTGTTGATTTAACAGCAACATTTAACAGTCTTCCTCACAAAAAATGATTACCATCTTCCTTCTGAGTTTTTTAAATGGTGTTGTGCTGACTTGTAATTGTGTATGTGTGTTTGTACGTACCTGCGTGTGTGTACAAATATATGGTTCCTGCATCCCACAGTAGGTATGGTGTAAAGGAAGAAATTGATTGTAGTAAACATGAGCATCATCATATAAGCCGTGTTCTTGGGTAAGATCAATGGTTTCCTTGTTTTGTTGATATTGACTGTGTTTTTGAATAAATCAGACAATATGATGTCTCTGTTGAATGTTTATATTTTAATTATGAATGCATTTTCAATATAGCCTGTTATGATTCAGACAAGCAGGTGTGAAATGTGTTGTATCTGGCCTACAGTAGTTTATTTGGCACTTAGTGCGGATGAGTAAGGCTGTGAGCTGCTTCCTGTAGTACAGGGCTTGTATGCTGTGTGACTCTGGCCAAGTCACTTCACCAAACAGTACACATGAGTTACTTCTAAAAAGGGACATTTGTGTCAATTTGGATACCAGATGGGATACCAGCTGTATTTTCAATATATGTGAGTTCAAGGGAAGAAAAGTTTACTGTTGCTCATGATGATCCGTTTTCATTGTGAGAATTGTTTGTTTTGTTTTCCAAATGGCTACCAGTGTTTTTGCTATAAAATTTGAAATAAGTTTTAAATTGAATCCAAATCTCTTATTAGTGAAAAATAGGCACAATATGCTATTCTGAATTTGTATTATGAGATTCTTTTTCTCTCTTAATTGAGGTACAAATGTGTTTGTGTGATTCTCCCACTTCTGTCGTATTGTTAGTTACCAACTTAATTTGTTACATACCAATACTTCATGCAAATCATAATTCACAACAAATTTTGTTATTCTCTGTGTTGCACATATGCGGGGGCAGCACAGTGACTAGCATTCTCACCTCACATCAAGAGGATACCCGGTTTGATTCTCAATTGGAGTGCCCTCTGTTCAGAGTCTGCATGTCCTCCATGTATTCATGTAGGTTGCCTCTGGATGCTTCCATTTCCACCCAAATTCCAAAGACATGCAGTAGGTGAATTAGGCACTCTACATTGGACACATGTGTCAGTGTGCATGCAAGTGTGTGGGGTGAAAGAACTACCGTGGCAGCATTAGCCACCCGG
This sequence comes from Protopterus annectens, assembly GCF_019279795.1. NCBI lineage: Eukaryota > Metazoa > Chordata > Ceratodontiformes > Protopteridae > Protopterus > Protopterus annectens. Next base: position 195,308,054 of record NC_056739.1, read on the forward strand.
CGGTATATACCTTGGCTGTAGAAGATTGCCACTGTTGAAGTGGCACCCCAACCTCATCTGCAAAAGTTGGAAAAAGATGTGGATGGATGGATGGATTATGCATATTACCAGAGTATGTAAAATAAGCATGTTATTAGACTGTAGTATTTATTTATTTTTATTTTTTTTCTCAAAAAGAAATATAGGTCATGTTTAAGAATGACACATCTGGTGAACTGTTACCATGCATTACATTCCTTTAGACTGCAGATGCCTTATGTACCCCAGCAAGACAGGAAACTTGGAGCCATCATTGGCCATTCACACCTTAGATGGACTGCAGATGTTTTTCTTAAATGTGATTCATAAGGTCAAAGGTAGGTAACTACTGGCCACTGATCTAAATTTTATTTTGGGATGTACTTCACACCTTTCCTTCCTGAATATTGTAGATACAGACAGGTGTTTACCTTCACACCTTTCCTTCCTGAATATTGTATATACAGACAGGTGTTTACCTTCACACATTTCCTTCCTGGATATTGTATATACAGACGGGTGTTTACCTTCACACCTTTCCTTCCTGAATATTGTATGTACAGACAGGTGTTTACCTTCACACCTTTCCTTCCTGAATATTGTATATACCGACAGGTGTTTACCTTCACACCTTTCCTTCCTGAATATTGTATGTACAGACAGGTGTTTACCTTCACACCTTTCCTTCCTGAATATTGTATGTACAGACAGGTGTTTACCTTTACACCTTTCCTTCCTGAATATTGTATATACAGACAGGTGTTTACCTTCACACCTTTCCTTCCTGGATATTGTATATACAGCCAGGTGTTTACCTTCACACCTTTCCTTCCTGAATATTGTATATACAGCCAGGTGTTTACCTTCACACCTTTCCTTCCTGAATATTGTATGTACAGCCAGGTGTTTACCTTCACACCTTTCCTTCCTGAATATTGTATGTACAGCCAGGTGTTTACCTTCACACCTTTCCTTCCTGAATATTGTATATACAGCCAGGTGTTTACCTTCACACCTTTCCTTCCTGAATATTGTATATACAGCCAGGTGTTTACCTTCACACCTTTCCTTCCTGGATATTGTATATACAGCCAGGTGTTTACCTTCACACCTTTCCTTCCTGGATATTGTATATACAGCCAGGTGTTTACATTCACACCTTTCCTTCCTGAATATTGTATATACAGCCAGGTGTTTACCTTCACACCTTTCCTTCCTGAATATTGTATATACAGCCAGGTGTTTACCTTCACACCTTTCCTTCCTGGATATTGTATATACAGCCAGGTGTTTACCTTCACACCTTTCCTTCCTGAATATTGTATATACAGCCAGGTGTTTACCTTCACACCTTTCCTTCCTGGATATTGTATATACAGCCAGGTGTTTACCTTCACACCTTTCCTTCCTGAATATTGTATATACAGCCAGGTGTTCACCTTCACACCTTTCCTTCCTGAATATTGTATGTACAGCCAGGTGTTTACCTTCACACCTTTCCTTCCTGAATATTGTATGTACAGCCAGGTGTTTACCTTTACACCTTTCCTTCCTGAATATTGTATGTACAGACAGGTGTTTACCTTCACACCTTTCCTTCCTGAATATTGTATGTACAGACAGGTGTATACTTTCACACCTTTCCTTCCTGAATATTGTATGTACAGACAGGTGTTTACCTTCACACCTTTCCTTCCTGAATATTGTATATACAGACAGGTGTTTACCTTCACACCTTTCCTTCCTGGATATTGTATATACAGACAGGTGTTTACCTTCACACCTTTCCTTCCTGAATATTGTATATACAGACAGGTGTTTACCTTCACACCTTTCCTTCCTGGATATTGTATATACAGACAGGTGTTTACCTTCACACCTTTTCTTCCTGGATATTGTATATACAGACAGGTGTTTACCTTCACACCTTTCCTTCCTGAATATTGTATATACAGACAGGTGTTTACCTTCACACCTTTCCTTCCTGGATATTGTATATACAGACAGGTGTTTACCTTCACACCTTTCCTTCCTGAATATTGTATATACAGACAAGTGTTTACCTTCACACCTTTCCTTCCTGAATATTGTATATACAGACAGGTGTTTACCTTCACACCTTTCCTTCCTGGATATTGCATATACAGGCAGGTGTTTACCTTCACACCTTTCCTTCCTGGATATTGTATATACAGACAGGTGTTTACCTTCACACCTTTCCTTCCTGGATATTGTATATACAGACAGGTGTTTACCTTCACACCTTTCCTTCCTGGATATTGTATATACAGACAGGTGTTTACCTTCACACCTTTCCTTCCTGAATATTGTATATACAGACAGGTGTTCACCTTCACACCTTTCCTTCCTGAATATTGTATGTAAAGACAGGTGTTCACCTTCACACCTTTCCTTCCTGAATATTGTATGTACAGACAGGTGTTTACCTTCACACCTTTCCTTCCTGAATATTGTATATACAGACAGGTGTTTACCTTCACACCTTTCCTTCCTGAATATTGTATACACAGACAGGTGAGTAGCCACACTCAGGTTTTGTACATTTTATCAGCTGGTCTTCTTCATACTGTCGTTTTCTACCTTTTTTTCCTTTTAATTGCCTATTGGACTGATTACCTACGAAGACCATATTATCCTTATAAACTGCACCCTTAATTAGATTTTATTATAAATAATCCCCTCATATACTCATGCTTAGCTTTCTTGTAGCACCCCCCCCCCCGAAATGTCTCATCACTCTTGATGGCAAACCATGAGACAGACGTAGTGTCTGACTTAGTTGTGGCAACCATTAATTATTTGTGAGATTATTACCCGAAATAATTTTTGGCTACTTTGCAAAAGTTCATCAGGATGTCCTACTTAAAGCACAGGTTCTTTGATGTTTGGTAGTCCAGCTCAGATGGTTTTTCAGCATCATATTTTATTTATTCCATGTGCTTTCTCTGGTGCTATAGTAATGCATTACCTGAACCTTTGATCATTTGTCTACTTGTCTGCTGTTTTCTAAGCTTATGCACAGTGGAATAAACTGAGCACTGGATGTCAGACACAGAAATGGTTTATCCCAGTCCTGCTGCTACAGCAGAGGATTTCAGCATTCCATCCTAGATGTAACAACTGTTAATAATCTTTGCTTATGTGTTTTTATATTTTTTCTATTCGTTGATTATTGTTCTACCATGTAGTACTGTTATATTTGATTCCATTGTCAACAGTACTTAACTTCATACTTTTCCACACCTGTAATATAGTTTACCCAGTTCTGCTTTGCTAACTTGTAAATTGAATGTTGACTTTGATACCTTTGTAGAACTCATGTAAAACACCCACACCTCTGTTGCAGCCTAGGTAGGTCATTATTGCTTCAACATTCTGTTCTTAAATAGTGTAATTATGGTCTGTTAACTCATCCTGCTCTTATATTTGCACTTTGTTAGCAGTATGTTAATCAGGGTCTCAGGCGCAGACAAGCATATGGGGCTTCCTCATAAAATAAATTGTTTTCCTACCAGTGCGGTCTTCTAATGGTGAGAAGATCATCTTTAATTCAATAAACATATAAACAGCCCCTTAACCAGCTGACTGCAGACCCCTAAATTCCAGCTGGCCTGCAATCTATATGGTTATTCCTTCTCCAAAAGCAATTTTGGCTTGCCCTTGTGGCACAAGTCATGACTGAAAAAAAGATCAGTGATAGACAATATCACTTAACTAGTTAAATATTATTACAAAGTAATTTAAACATTTCTTAAATGCCAAACTAGCACAAATTTGTGAACACCTGGATGAATGTAACTCCTACAGTATTAAGGACATCATTCTATGTTGCACAACTTATAAACAAAGGTATGGTATCTAAGTCCAAGGAGTCATAGGACCTGTTTACTTTTCCCTTTTGTTTTTCTTTATCTAATTGAAGTAGAGTTAAGTAATTCAACTTTGTCTCAGTTTTCCCAGTTCTCCTTATGACTTTGTCTCAGCCTGGCTCGCTCTCTTTATGGCCTTGTCTCAGCCTGGCTAGCTCTCCTAATGACCTTGTCTCAGCTTGGCTAGCTCTCATTATGACCTTGTCTCAGCCTGGCTAACTCTCCTTATGACCTTGTCTCAGCCTGGTTCTCTCCTTACAACCTTGTCTCAGTCTGGCTCGCTCTCTTTATGGCCTTGTCTCAGTCTGGCTAGCTCTCCTTTTGACCTTCTCTCAGCCTGGCTAGCTGTCATTACGACCTTGTATTAGCCTGGCTAACTCTCCTTATAGCCTTGTCTCAGCCTGGCTAACTCTCCTTACAACCTTGTCTCAGCCTGGCTCACTCTCTTTATGGCCTTGTCTCAGCCTGGCTAGGTGTCCTTACGACCTTGTCTTAGACTGGCTTGCTCTCTTTATGGCCTTGTCTCATTCTGGCTAGCTCTCCTTATGACCTTCTCTCAGCCTGGCTAGCTGTCCTTACGATCTTGTCTCAGCCTGGCTAACTCTCCTTATGACCTTCTCTCAGTCTGGTTAGCTCTCCTTATGACCTTGTCTTAGCCTGGCTAGCTCTCCTTACAACCTTGTCTCAGCCTGGCTAACTCTCCTTATGGCCTTGTCTCAGCCTGGCTAGCTCTCCTTACAACCTTGTCTTGGCCTGGCTAACTCTCATTATGACCTTGTCTCAGCCTAGCTAGCTGTCCTTACAACCTTGTCTTAGCCTGGCTAACTCTCCTTATAGCCTTGTCTCAGCCTGGCTACCTCTCCTTACAACCTTGTCTCAGCCTGGCTCGCTCTCTTTATGGCCTTGTCTCAGCCTGGCTAGCTGTCCTTATGATCTTGTCTCAGCCTGGCTAACTCTCCTTATGACCTTGTCTTAACCTCGTTAACTTTCCCTATGGCCTTGTCTTAGCCTGGCTACCTCTCCTTACAACCTTGTGTTAGCCTGGCTCGCTCTTTATGGCCTTGTCTCAGTCTGGCTTGCTCTCCTTGACCTTCTCTCAGCCTGGCTAACTGTCCTTATGACCTTATCTCAGCCTGGCTAACTCTCCTTATGACCCTGTGTCAGCCTGCCTACATCTGTCCCTCCCTTGCTCCTTTCAGTTATATACCTAAAGTAGTCTTGCAGTCCCTCTTGATCCTTTTCTACCAGCTCACTTTTAGCTTGTACCTTCACTGACCTCACCTCCTCAGTTAGTGCTTCTTCTTACCTGCTTGTACTATGCCTTTTCCATGTCTTCATCCTCTCTGTCTGTGCCATCTATTTTCTCTCTTGTGTTTTACCCTAATTACTAGCCTCACCTTCCTGTGTAGCCCCACTGCTCTATTCCTTCTTTTGCCTCTATCTCAAACTCTTTCCAGTAGCCCTGAGTTTGGGATCACAGGTTGTTTACTCCCTCATTTTGTTCCCAGGTCTCCAACTTATCTTTGTCCCTTTCCCACCTCATCATAATTCATTGCCAAAAATATTACAGCAACATATTTACCTTTGTGTTGTTATATTCAGCCCCCCAGTTTAAAACCATACAGTGGCATGATCAGTTTTGGTGGCTACCACCTTCTCACAGCCTTACTTGACCACCTCCACCTTGATTAGAACCACATATAAAATGCTGTCCTTCCTAATGCATCTTTTGACTGAGTCCCTCATAGCAGAACACTTCAGTCACTTTCTGCTTACTTCCCCTTTATCCTGGAGTTTAGAATCTCATAGTTATTCTCCAAATATAGAGATCTCCTTTGACTGTTGCATTCTTATTTCTACCCCAATCTTTGCTTCTCATCTCCATTCTGTCTTCCTATTCCCTTGATGTAACTGTGAACTGACACCATATCATTCGCCAACATTGCTGCCTTCCTCTACCTTACTTCATGGAGCACATACGTTTGCTTCAGACCCTGCCCACTCCCTTGTTCACTTCATGGGGCAGTGTTCTCTCTGACCTCACATTTGATATCCTCCTTTAATTTGATCACCACTCTGCATTCATCACTTGCTTGTCTTTTATTCATCTGTAGCATAGAGCCACCCACCTCTGGTCTGCACCAGTTTTGCATTGGCCCATGTTTTACCCACCTTAATCACTTCCTGCAGCTTTCATATCAACTCTGCCCGCATTGCACAGTAATACCTCCCAGCAACGAGTCACTCCTGTTTCTCCTATGTGAATTTTCCTCATACATTATACAAGTCTTTTCTCTTCCACCCCCCCCCAAGTATATTATTTAAAAATATAATAAACTAGTATTAAAATTCTTATGGTTTCCAAACAAACTTCAAATTGCTATAAACAATCATTTGGCAGATTGGGAAGATGGTGGGATAAATCTACCAGATATTGAAGCATACATACTGTCTTCCATAGTTAAAAACATAACATTATGGTTGAAGTCATCCTATAATCAGATATGGAAACAAATACATGAACAAATTTGGTTAGAAGCTACATACTTATACACGAATGATCGCATCTCCATATTGCCAAATCCCCTTTACTGGATGCTAAAAGACTATATAGTAGAAAATAAAAATATTAAAATGCCATCACAATATATAAACCTTACATTGACTAAGTTTAAGAAATTTGTCAATAAAAATCCTAGCATTAATTCATGGTTCTTCCTACTTTTACTGATAGCATTTACACCCAATAATTTAGAAACATTTCAAACTAATAAGATGAAGGTATTAAAGAGAGGAAATTTAACATACTGGTACCAAGTAAGAGAATTAGGAAGAACGTTATCTAATAATCAAATAAACAATACATACAACATGGACGAAGACATGTGGTTATCTCTTCAATCATTAAGACAATATATTACAAATAAGATTGAAATAATTTCCACCACACGAACAAAAGCCAGTGAAATTCCAAAAAGACAATTTAATAAAATGCAAGTCACACACAAGAAAACTGCCCTAGCAGCTCGGCTTTTACAAGCTTTTTACAGAGTGCAACATACTTGTAAAACATCACCCTTTAAATACTCAATTAATTAAAACATCAGTTAGCATTTTCAAAATTTTAAAGATACATCTCTACAGGAAACATTTCCAGTTACACTCTTGATTAAGTCCTGTAGTCTCAAAGTATTCCATTTTAAAATTAATACAGATTCCTTCTTTCTCAACTCTTTTTTTTATATCTATTATTTTCAAATCATCCTTTAAAACCTGTTCCAACACCGTTGCCTATAAACCCTTCAGGGTCCCCATCATGTTTTTTTAAAAATTGCATAGCAACTGGACTATATTCACTGCCTTGTTTGATGTCACATATATGTTCTTTTAAACTTGTTGCTAAACTTCTCTTATTTTCTCCTATATAGGTTCATAGGTTCATAGGTTCATACTAGGCTATCTGCCCGAGGGCATTTACAAGCCTAGCCCATAGTTTTGTGGCTTACGCCACCCCTTTAGTATGGGGAACTATACCCATTATTTTGCTGTGCCTCTGTCGAGCAGTGACACTGAGGTAATCCCTGGGGTATATCTGCGATCTCCCATCCATTGGTCAAGATTTCTCTTGAACAAGGCCAGCGAGGTGCTCTGCCTCACATATACTGGGATTTTGTTCCACAGCATGGGGAGTCTTTGGGTGATGACTCTATCCCTCCAGCACGTCCTATTGATAGCCGTGTCGAGGTTTAAGTCTCCCGCCCTTGTGGCTCTGACGGATCTAGATTTTTTGAGGTGAAGCATATTCATCAAATCTGGGTTTGACATGGCCTTGTATGTTAGGCAAAGGTCACCTCTGAGCAAGCGGTAGGCGACTGAATAGAGCTGGAGTTCTTTCAGTCGGGCAGCATAGGACAGATGTTTGAGACCCTTTATCCTTTTGGTGAGGAACTTTTGTGGCCTTTCCAGCTGCTGCAAGTGTCGGGTCAGATACATTCCGAATGGGGCATTGTACTCAATCATTGGTCTGATGAGTGAGGAGTATAGGGAGACTATGACCTCCCTTGATCTAGATGAGAATCCCTTCATGATAAGGTGGGCAATGTAGAAGGTCTTCCTAACTACTTTAGCTACATGGGTGTCGAATGACAGACTACTATCAACCTGGGTCCCCAGGTCCCTGATAACTTCTTCTGTGCTCAGTGGATTGCCACCTATTTGGTAGCTAGGGGTAACCTTCTTTTTCCCGAAGGGTATGACTATGCATTTTTTGGCATTTAACTTTAGGCCATGGCTCTGGCACCAGTTATCCGTTTCTGTGAGACCCTTCTGAAGGATATCCGTGTCAATCCGTGTCAATATTTATTACATGGACATCTCAGGCTGTAAATTATTCCTTCACTTGCACAGTTATAAATATCTGTTTCTTGATATTTCTTACCATTTACATATAAAAAAACTTTTTCTTATGAATGGACATATACTACATTTACCAGGTTCCTATTATGTTATTGAAAGATAATGTAATTGAATGGCCAAAACATCAAAAAGGCCGCATTTCAAAGTTTGTATTGTGGGATTGCAGTACAGTGAAGCCTGGGATATTTGCCCTTTCCTCACAGCAGTGCGTTCTCGGATTTGGGATATATATTTAGCGGGGGGTGTGGGGGCATAGCCCCCCACAATAAAAGTTTTGAAATGCGGCCGTTTCAATGTTTCGGCCATTCCATTACGTTATCTTTCGATAACATAATATGAACCCACATTTACCACAGGTAAAAGTTCCCTTATGGCTTATTTTCTTATATCTGATGCTGTTAGGTAACTTGAATGCTCCATGCACCAAAAAATCCTTTACATTTCTTCCCTTAGTATATGAAAATGTTATTTTTTTTGTCATACATATACTCAAGACGTTTGTCATCCCTTAAAATATCCCAACCATATTTGACCAGCTTTATTAGTTTTTCACTAAAAATTGTATATTTTGTCACAAAAATATATCCTTATCCATGTCTATATATTTTTTCATCTTATTTTCAAATTTTTCACTGTGCTTCCTATCTTTTTCCTCTTTATTCATTTTACTTATATCCTGTATTATATTAAGTTTGTACCCTCTATTAATAAACATGCTTTCGATAACATAATATGAACCCACATTTACCACAGGTAAAAGTTCCCTTATGGCTTATTTTCTTATATCTGATGCTGTTAGGTAACTTGAATGCTCCATGCACCAAAAAATCCTTTAAATTTCTTCCCTTAATATATGAAAATGTTATTTTTTTTGTCATACATATACTCAAGACGTTTGTCATCCCTTAAAATATCCCAACCATATTTGACCAGCTTTATTAGTTTTTCACTAAAAATTATATATTTTGTCACAAAAATATATCCTTATCCATGTCTATATATTTTTTCATCTTATTTTCAAAATTTTCACTGTGCTTCCTATCTTTTTCCTCTTTATTCATTTTACTTATATCCTGTATTATATTAAGTTTGTACCCTCTATTAATAAACATGCTTATTGTTTTATTCATTTCTTCATAAAAATATTTTTTATCACTACACAGCCTCTTTATTCTGAGTATTTCCCCATAAGGTATTGAATTTATACTATATATTGGATCACAAGTTTCTCCATGTAATATATAGACTCATTCCTCACATTTTCTGTGTATTTTAGTTCTAATTCTTCCATCCTCCATACCTTCTAGCATCACACCTAAGTAATTTACTTACTTACCCTGTTGGAACCCATCAAATTTGATTCCAAATCTGTTCTTATGTAAATTCCTTATAAACTCAGGGACTTCTTCCTGTCCTCCCCTACATATGAAAATCAAATAATCTATGCAGAACATGCTGGAGGGACAGGTTCATAACCTAGAGACTGCCCATGTTATGGAATAGACTTCCCATACATGTCAAGCAGAGCACCTCACTGGCCCTCTTCAAGAGAAATCTTGATGAGTGGATGGGAAATAGAAAATTCACCCCGGGGATCACTCCAGTGGCTCTACTTGACAGAGGCACTAGGAACTAAGATTGGGTGGCATGATGCCAGGGTAATCCTATGGGCTAGGCTTGTAAAGGTTCCAGGGCCATTAGCCTAGTACATACCTATAAACCTATGAACCTATATATCTAAAGTATTTTCCACATATTTATTGTAGAATTTGTTACTACAGATATCTTGATCCTCATAAAGTCCCATGAATAGATTCATGTACATGAGGGCAAAAGCTGCCCCCATGGCCGTTCCTTGTAACTATTTATACAATTGACCATTGAATTCAAATATATTATTTTCCAAGCAAAATTGTATTCATTCAATGATAAAATGAGTATTGGGATTGTCACCTAAAAATATAGGACTGCTTCAAACCCAAACCCACGTCTTATACGTGTGTATAAACTTGTCACATCCATGACCAAAAAATATTTTTCTTTACTCCAACTAATTTCTTTGATTTTTATCTTTAAGGTCTAATGCATTTTTAACATAAGAGGGCAGGGAAATTGCTTTTGACATCAAACAATGGTGTAATAGACATGAGATGTTAGGAGTAAAAAATCCACAGGCAGACACAATAGGTCGACCTGGTGGATTTAAAATACTTTTGTGGATTTTTTGGCATGCAAAAAAGTGAGCCATAGTACTTCCCTCCTCAGAAAGATAATTTAATCTTATATCTTTTTCTTTAACAATTTTTTATAGTCTTGAACAGCTTGATGGTAACATTGTACATCCACCTTTTTGTAAATTCCCTCATTATTCAAATGTGCATAGCACATAACAAGATACTGTGTGTAGTGCTGTACTACTAATTTACTCCTTTATCTGCTGGCTTGAAAATAAGTTCACTTTTTTACTTAATTCTTTTAAACTTTCCCATTCTTTTTTTGTTAAATTATATTTAACATCCCTTCTTTTTTTTACAAAAAGCATCATATTCTTTTTCAATGGTATAGTTCAAAAAAGCTGAAAACTGTTGTATACTTTCATTGCTTAAAGGGGGAAGAAAGTCACATCTACAATATGCATTATAAGACAATTTTCTAATAATCAAATAATCAGTACATACAACATAGGTGAAGATGTGGTTATCTCTTCAATCATTAAGACAATATATTGTAAATAAGATTGAAATAATGCAAACTTCTGCTAGAAATGACACTCCTAAACTTATTGAACATATCATAACCATTATAAACCAACATTTTCAAGGTAATGGTTACCTATCCAACATCTATAACATTATTAAAAATACAAAATTTTATCACACAAATACTTACTGGAGTTATTATACAAAAGTAAATGGTAATCCTCCATCAGATGAAGATAAAAAAATTATTCTTAAATCCTCAAAATATTCTAATTTATCAATTCATTAGCAATTATGTAGTTGGAGATTCTTACACAGAAGTTTTATTCCTCCTCACAAACTACTTTTAATGTTTAATAATGAAGAAATATGTTTGAGATGTGAGGAAAAGTTAAAAGCAGATTGGCAACATATTTTTTATGAATGTAAATGCCTTAAAGTATACTGGAGTGATATTAATTACTTTTTTCAGATTGTATTCATTGACAATTTTCAATTAAGTAAATCCTTAGTTTTATTCAATTCTCCTATACAAGGAAGTGTTTCAAAAATACATCAGTATTATGGTCATTATTAACTATAGCTCAAAGTATTATCACTATTCATTGGAAAACTCAAACTTATCCTTCCTTCAAGGAATTCAAAAATCATGTCTTAACAGTTGGCCGTATAGAAATTTCAACTATGAAGAACAAAACTAGCAGAACTACTTCATGTTACAACACATGGATGACAGTAATAGAAATATGAGAGAAAATGGACATATTTACTCAACAAAATGATATATAGTTATTAAAAAGTTCACATTGTATTAAACTGTGTAGACACCAATGTAAATAGTTTCATAATGTTATAAAGTTATATTGTTATATGGTTGTAGTACATTGTATATTGTTTTTTTTTTCTTTGATGGATGTTACTATAAACACAATTCAAATAAAACGATTTAAAGTAAAAAAAGAAAAACTCTACCCACTTTACTCAGGTCCTTACATGAATTTATAGTTTCAGTCACTGTGTGCTTTATTGACTATCTTTCAGTCTATGTCTCCCAAATCTCATATGCTTTGTTTTTGATTTATCAGCATATTATTTTCCTGTGCCCATATGGTCAGTTTATTCAAGTTCTTTTGCAGACATGCCCTATCTGTAACACATGTAATCATTTTGCTCATTTTCAATTCATCTGCATAAAGACTGTAAAACACCTCAGATAAAAAGGACAGCTCTGAAAGACATAACCAAATATTGCTACACCACTATCACAGTCTTGTTTGCTGTCAGTGTTGAAAAAGGTCATTGGTGTTGTATTTTTTTTACCTCAGATGAGGCTTTCATATAGATGACCATCCCCTTTACCTTATATGTCTTGAAATGTCTGGTTTTGGAGCTAGACATCCAGGTTGGTTTAAAGCTTTCTCCTTGAAAGGTCACTGAAGTTCAAACTTGCTGTCATCTATTTGGAAACTACTTACAGCAAACTTGAAGTAACCATGGCTGCAATCCGTTGATCGCATTTCTATGTAGCTCACTACCTCTTGTCCTTGCAGTGGATGGCCAGTAGAGGGCACCACTCTAATAACCTCCCCTTCAAGCACTTATATCAGTATGAGGCTTACAGCTGGCTCATTGCTTTGCTCTTTCTTTTGCTTTTTGTTCTGTTATCCCTGTTTCCTTTCTCTTTGCCCATTCCTGACAGTTAAGGTCATCACCACTACAACTCCCACTTTAGGTATACTTCCACTCCCTCCATCGGTGCATCTACTTTTCTTCCTAAATACTCTGTTACCAGGACAACCATGTCTCATACCACTTATCTTTGGCCCATGTCTTTTTTTATCTAGTTCTGCCCAAGTTGCCTTTAATACCACTTTTATCCCAGTATCTTCCTGTAATCCCAGCTACTAGTGGACTCTTTCCATGACCATTTCTCCGTTATCCTTATTTTTTGTTTGGTCCCTATTTTTGGATGCTTTCTTTTTCCTTCCTCCTTTGTTGTGCCTTGCAGTTCTCGTTTGCCCATCAGCTGCATCCTACCCCGTATTCTTTCCCACCTTTTCTGCCTGTTCTTATTTACTCCATTCTAGTTGCTGTTGAATTTTTTTTGCTTTTATGAAGAGGAAAAAGTCCCTTGTTTTGTGAGTTCTACCAAACTGCTTGCTTCTCTCCAGCTTATACATTAGTTACTGAAATTCTCAGGCGTGTGCCTCTTTTTTGTTGTTTTACAAGTAAGTATTGACCGGAACCATTCTCTGCTAAAGGAATTCAGTTTGTGTCCCTTCTTCTGGGTTCTTGGAGTAAAGGTGGAGCATTTGATACTTCAACCAGACAAAATACAAATTACTGTAACATGATTGATGATTTGAGGGTGATTTCACTTTTTTTTAAACCAGAAAAACTCACTGGACACAAGTGTCCCTTTACAAGGGGTTATCTGGGGAGCACTGTCTGATTAAGTGACTTGCTCTGAGTCGCACAGTAGGTAAATAGATGTTGAGGAAATTAAGAAAGCTGAGTTACCCCATTGTACTTGTTAATATATACAAACACTAATTGTGAATGGTTACATGTTAGGTAACTGACTGAATCTGGTTGTTTCTTTAGCCATCTGAGTCAAGCCATGATCTGAAAAGACAGTGAGCTAGCCAGAGTGGTTAACAGAAATTTAAATGAAGGTGGAATCAACTATGATAAGGACATTTCTCTTACAGTGTACTCTGAGATATTTCTCATTGTGTGTGAGGTTGGGAGTGTTTAGAAACTAAACACAGGCAGAGTTTTGTATGGCTATAAGTAACTATATCAGCCGGTAACCACTTGAGGCAGTATTCACCAACCGGAGTTGAGACCCATCCATCCACTACCCTTTTTTCCCATTTTTGTATATGGGGTTAGGGTGTCACTTCAACAGTGACAATCATTTGGAGTCAAGGTTTACACTGCCAGGTGGCTAGCTCTGCTGTGTTAGTTCTTCCACATCACACACCTATACCTATGGTCAATTTAGAGTATCCAATCCACCTACTGCATGTCCTTGGATTGTGGGATGAAATCCATGTGAACAAGGGAAAGACATGCAGACTCCACACAGAAGGCACCCCAGCTAAGAATTGAACCAGGGAACCTCTTGCTGTGAGGCGACAATGCTATCTATTGATAGATTAATAGAGAGGTGATTGTTAGCTAGCAGTAAAAGCCCATCACCAGCTCATATCTACAGTTTGACAATGCATATGACTTTGCAATTGTGCAGCTTTGATTGTATGATGGAGCATTATACTGATATTTGTTGTTCTGTGTTTGCCTGCTATGTTGATTTACATTTGAACTAAATAAATCAAACAAAAAGCAGCACTTCCAATACGCTAGCTGCTTCCTCTCACAGTATGTACAGCCCAAAGAAACAAAGCTGTTTGTGTAACAAAATTTTTTAATAAAACAAACGATGACAAAAGGTTGAGCGCTTTCACTCGACTAAGCGAGCTTCATCAGAACAGTATAATGAATGGTGCACTACCATTAAATAACAAATTTGGCGCCAAAATAGTGTCACACACTACAATTAGATAAACAATTCTGTTATAAAAACATTTTCAAAATGATTTGCTTAAAAGTGATGTTTTTTTAAAAATGTATAATAAATTAAATAAAAGATACTAATGTGCAAAAAATATATATATGGACTGAATGTCTAAAAATACTAATGATCCAATAAAAGTAGAGGCTTAATTGAAAAATAATCATTAATCCCTGGTGGTGTAATAGCATCAGTGAAGACTTGCCACCATAATTCCCTATAAGCCAGAAAATTCTTGTGATTGCCTCCTCTAGGGTTCCTCTTCACAGTCTCCAAAATAGCAAATTTGAATAAATGTTCACTTCCATATTCTAAAATATGCCTGGACAAGGCATTTTTAGTATCTTTCTTTTTTATACAATAAAGATGTGAATATATTCTCTGTCTAAATTGTCTTTCTGTCTTTCCTATATAATAGGAATGACATACTGAACAAACTGCGATGTAAACTAACATAGTGGACCTACAATTGCCCTTAGCTGGGTAAATTTTAGTGTGATTATAGTTGGTCAAGCTAAAACTACTGGATTCGCAGATAGACGTACATTGATTGCAGGTCCCACATTTTGTCGTGTTTGACCCTGTGTTGTGACCATCAGTTCTATCCCATTCCAAGATGTGTTTAAGATTTCTGCCCATTTTGTACACAAATATGGGTCTGGGACCTACAATGTCTGCAATTTCCTGAGAAACAGTAAGAATATGCCAATTTCTAACTAAAATTTCTTTAATAACGTGACTAAATGGTCCAAATTCTATAACAAAAGCTCTCTTAAATGCCTTGTTTTCAACTGTGTTAGGTTGCTCGACTGTTAAGGAACTATTTGCTTTATTTATCCCCGTACAAATAAGAGGGACCGAAACAATATTACATTTCGAACCCAACAATGGCGTATATTTCTTTCCCCACTGACTAATAACATAGGTGGCTATGTCATCCATCAATTCTGTGTCGTAGCCTCTATCACCAAAAAGAGTGGAAATGTAACTAATTTCATTTAACATGTCATTATACGTAGAAGTCATCCTAATAGCCCTTATGCACTGTCCTTTAAAGATATTCCTTTTCATTCTAGTAGGATGGTAACTGTTGTAATCCAAATAAGAATTAGTAAACGTAGCCTTCCTGTGTACAGTGGACTTAAAGCCATTATTGTCAACGGCGATAAAAGTATCTAAATAAGGTACGCCATTATTACTAGTAGTGGAAGTGAATTTTAAAAAGTCACTACTTCGATTTAAATAGCCCATAAAGGCCTCGAACATACTACTATCTCCATTCCACAAGATATAGATATCATCCAGATATCGAGAATAGTACACGATATTCTTAAAATAAATGCAGTTGAAAATGCAATTTTCCTCCCAATCAAGCATAACCAAATTAGCAAACATGGGGGCGCAAGCCGCCCCCATTGCAACACCTTTGGTTTGCTTGAAAATTTCTCCCTCATAGTAGACGAAATTATTCTCCAACACAATGCTCATTAATTCAACAAGTAGAGAAATTCTGTCCCAACTGAACTTCGTGTACTTTCTTAGACTCCTGGAAAATGCTTCTAATCCTTCTTCCATAGGTATACTGCTGAATAAATCTATCACATCAATAGAACTGAATAGAAGATCTTTACTATTCGTATTAACTGGAAACTTCCTTAAAAATTCCCAGGAATCCTTTACCAAATGGTCAAGTTCAGTGTATATGAATTTAAGAGTAGTGTCTATAACAACACCAATAGGAAAGGTCTTAGATTTACTACCCGAAATAATCGGGCGAAAAGGGGGGTTAAGGTGGTCCTTATGAACTTTGGGAATACCTATTATAGTGGCTAAAGTAGGTGATTCCACTTTCATAAATTCGAAAAGCTCTTCTGTAATTCTTTGTTCTAATAAATATTCCTCTAAGTACATATCGATCCTTCTATAGGCAATGTTGACTTCATTTACAGAAGTCACAGCATAATTGCCTGAATTATGAAGAATGTTGTGAATGTTAGCACCGTAGGTGATAGCATCAAAGACCACGATTCCACCCCCTTTATCAGGTTTCATAATTCTAATGCCTTTATCCTGTCTGAGATTGTTTAATGTCAAAATTTCTTCATCTGTTAAGTTGTTGTTCCCTTTGTACTTTGTGTTGTAACTATACCTGTTCAAACTGTAAATCTCCTTGGTGACCTTTTTGTCAAAAACCATAACACTAGGATTGCCAGATGGAATAAAAGTGCTTTTTTTCCTCAAAACTAAACTTTTGTTAAGGTTTTGACTTTCTTTGTTATTAAACATAATAGCTAAATTAAGCTTCCTGATGTATCTCTTAAATTCAAAAATATTGTCCACTACGCGAAAACTTGGGGTAGGTATAAATTTTAAGCCTTTAGACAGGAGGCTAAAATGTGCTTTCTCTAACTTCACATTACTATAGTTAAAAATCTTAAAATTTTTAAATTCACTAGTCACCTCATCTATTATAACTATATCCTGCTGATCAATGGGAGACTGTTCATCCACTACCCCCACACATGAATGACAGGAGTTCAATACTTTTTTCTCCATTTTGCTCCTTTTTTCCATCTTCCCTGATAGTTTTGTCTTGGTGTGGGAAAAAAATCCTGCTCACTTTCATTCACATGTTCATGATATTCTGTGTGTTTGTCTTGAAAAAATGTGTCAGGCCTTTGTTTACCACTGCTCCAACTATAACAGGTCTGCCTTCTATACTGCTCTTTATCTCTCTGAATCTTCTTATGTTTCCGTTCAAAAGCCTTCTTAGCCCTATCTTCGGCTAATGCAAATTGCTTAAAATATAACTTCTCCCATTGAGCAAAAGCTAGATCCTGTGTAATGATATTGTTTAATTCCTCAACTTCAGTAATACATTTGCATAACTTCATGTCATTATGCTTAATGAGAAGTTTCATAAATTCCACCCCAAAAGAGTCAAATAAAGAATTAAATTCAATTTCAACATCTTGATTCAAATCAATACCCAAAGGGAGTTTAAAAAACCTTAAACCCATTGGGACAATATTTAAAGACATACAGTGGTTCAAATACGCATTGTCCAGTTTTAAGGCATTAATAACATTCAATTTTTTGCCAAAAAGGTAAATAGAATCTCTCAATGTTCCTTTATTAACACGACTGAGCCTCAGGGACTTGTCAGCTGGCAAGTTATCAAATCTACAGTCAAATTGAAAAAAGTCCTGTAAGGCTTTATGATCGTTACATATACGATTGTCAGCACTTTTGGAAGATTTATTAACTGAAACAGGAACAGTACCTTTAGTTTGAGTGTTCTCCCTGATGGTATGTGCATAAGTGCGTACAGGTTGCGTATTTTTAGGTCTGGTACCAATACGCCTCGCTTCATCGGTAAAATTCCCAAAAGAGAAATCAAAGGTAAAATCAGAAACATCCGTTCTGATGTTCTCCGTTGAACCTACTGTGCCTGGCAAGTCAATAGCACCATTGGAAGGAAGTGCTCGTCCCTGCCCGTTAGGAATATCCGGTGAAGACGTAGAAGGTAACTCCACATTGTCCGCATCAACGGAATGTTTACAAGGCTGCTTTTCCTTGGACAACCCTCGTAACACAGGCAAACCAGTAACATTAAACCCCGAAGACTTTAAAACAGTAGTGCTAAGCTGCGTGTCCTTCACCACAGCAAATTTACCAAACAGCTCCACAATCTTGGCTACTTCCCCACGCAAAGATGAAACCTCCGCTCTGAGGCACGCCAATTCGTTGCAATAAATAGGTGAAGTAATGCCGGCTGAACTGTGAGGGGAATCCATGACAACACCAGAAATACGAGAATTGGATCGACAAATAAATCAAACAAAAAGCAGCACTTCCAATACGCTAGCTGCTTCCTCTCACAGTATGTACAGCCCAAAGAAACAAAGCTGTTTGTGTAACAAAATTTTTTAATAAAACAAACGATGACAAAAGGTTGAGCGCTTTCACTCGACTAAGCGAGCTTCATCAGAACAGTATAATGAATGGTGCACTACCATTAAATAACAAATTTGGCGCCAAAATAGCGTCACACACTACAATTAGATAAGCAATTCTGTTATAAAAACATTTTCAAAATGATTTGCTTAAAAGTAATGTTTTTTAAAAATGTATAATAAATTAAATAAAAGATACTAATGTGCAAAAAATATATATATGGACTGAATGTCTAAAAATACTAATGATCCAATAAAAGTAGAGGCTTAATTGAAAAATAATCATTAATCCCTGGTGGTGTAATAGCATCAGTGAAGACTTGCCACCATAATTCCCTATAAGCCAGAAAATTCTTGTGATTGCCTCCTCTAGGGTTCCTCTTCACAGTCTCCAAAATAGCAAATTTGAATAAATGTTCACTTCCATATTCTAAAATATGCCTGGACAAGGCATTTTTAGTATCTTTCTTTTTTATACAATAAAGATGTGAATATATTTGAACTAAAGCATACTGTGTACAGTGTTGCATTTAGGCTTTGCAGTATTATAATATGACAATGGAGTTTCACCTTAATGACCCAGGTTCCTGTGCAAGGTTAAGACAGATCGAATAGATGCCGTCAGGAATTACTGAAGAATATCCATTGGAATCTCTTGTGTAGAAGGAATAGGGATGCAACATAGCCAGTGTCCTCACTGCTATGTCTGATGCCATGCTTTGTAGTACACAAGTATGTCACCACACTAATGATATGCACTCTTGCAGACAGAGCAAAGATAGTGGGCAAAAAATGGTCAAAGATCATGTGTCCTCCTGCAGTGTCAAAGGCTTCTGTGCTTTGAAATGTGCTGATGTTGCCATATTAAACTAAGACCAGATGTTTGCACAGATCTTCAGCCTTTCACCGATATTTCATAAAGAGAAGGTAGGACCCTGAGCATCATGAGACAATAGATGAGATTAGCTCATGAAATTAACTAGTAAAGGTAAGGAGGTGCCCATTGGCTTGGAATGGTAAGTGAAGAATGTGTTGCACTATTCAGTACTTGGGGAACAATCTATGTAGAGCTGCTTAATGTGGAAATCTTGTTTCCAGACAAACTCCCTTGTATTTAAGTTAATAATCCTGAAAGGCAACATGTTAGAACCATCAGCTCCTGAGGAACTGAGTGCATAGTGAGATTCAAATTTCTGTCACTTCCATCATCGAAAAAGCCAGTTGGTTCTTCGTAACTACTGGCATCCAAAGCACCAACAGTAAAAACCACAAAACAGATGCAAAAGAAGGCTGTGACTAATAGCTTGATCCAACTAAAAACAAAACTTAAAAATAGACCAGTGTATTAAGGAAGTCAGGCAGTCCAGCATAAAAAAACTATTTTGCTTTCAATCAATGAAACACACAGAAAACTGTGATAAGCTAAGAGCAGGGTAAACAGCTTTTTTGGATGTTGAAACTGAAATGAACATCAGTTTACAAAAAATTAGTAGTAGTAGCATACATAGAAAACCATCATTGGTAAACAACTTTTTATGCTCCAACAGTCAACACCCGAAGTTTATGAAGGAAAAAGTTTTAAAGGGACAAGTTCATTAGATTAAGTCATTTAACAAGCAATTATGTGAGATTTGAGTGTGAAATATCAAATTAAAAGAAACTGTGTATAGAAAGAGGTTATTTTCCTAATGGATTAGATAAAATGATTACCCAAGTTAAAAGTTTCAGGAATACATTTTCTCCCATTACTAAAACCGGTTCCGTTAAAGAAGGTGAAAGGCACCAAGATCTTGCCAACTTAAGGGCATTTCCTCTTCCCATTTCCCAGGATTCTTATAACATCAGGAAATCAGTCAATAATAACTGGAAAATTATAATTGGCAATAAGGATTTATCTTCAGTTATTAGTACAAAACAAGCATTTAATTACAAGAAAGGTTACAGTATTAAAAGTTTATTTGAGAAAGTACAAACAAGACAAGTTAGTAGCACATGAGAAAAATTTAGCAACCACAGCCAAGGATAACCATAAGGCTTTCTCAGCTACGTCCGCAACCTAAAAGGTAGGACTCGGATGTGTGCTGAACTAATTGTGGATGGCATCACACACACTGACCCTGTGGAAATTGCAAACCTGCTAGCAGACAGGTTTGGCGAACATTTCACCCCCCCCCATCCCCTCCAAGCATACCACAAATAGGGTTGCCACCTTTTCAAATGGCCAAAGTGGGACATTTTTGGTACAAACATCAGATTTTACAGGCCAACACATACCCACGGTCAGTACAAAGGATAGAACTTAACTTTTTTGCCTAAATTAAATCTTATTCTTGTAGCATTTTAGTTGCTTATTCTGTTTCTTATAACATTTAGGTAGTTTAGATACAGAATAACTGTTTTATGCAACTATTACATAACATATAGGAATTAATTTTGTCCTAAAATCTCAGGACATTTGCCATTTTTAGAATTTTTTGTCAGGACATAACTGCCCAAAGACTGACTGTCCCTCGCAAAGTGGGACAGGTGGTAACCCTAACCACAAACCATGTCATCATCTCCTCCTCCCTGTATCTCCAAAGAGCAAGTCATCAGTGCTCTGCTGTGTCTAATAATGGTGGCTGCCAAAAAACAATTATTTGAAAATGGAAATCAAAATCTAAACCAACTATACTGGATGTAGTGAATATAGTAACAGAGATAAAACACCTTAAGATCTTTAGAAAAGGGTAGGAACAAACTACATAGGAAAAAAATGGAAATTTTGGGAGCAATACATACCAGGGAGGAATGAGGTCTAAAAGGTGGCAGGACTGAAATGAACTATGCAATGTTTTAGTGAGAAAGATTGGGTAGATTGTAAGTGTTGTATAATGTTTGCAACTGGGAGTGTGTCGATATGGTTTGTGATGTAAAGTGCGTGCAACTAGGATTGTACCAGTGTGGTTTGTTTTCATTTATATAAATGTATGATTGCCTATATAGTAAGTGATGGTTTAATAAAGATGTTTCTGCTTTAAAAAAAGCAGGAACTGAATAATTTAGGTAATATTGCATAGGTTATTTGATATATAGCAATATATGTGAACTATAATGTTTGTTATGTTAATATAGTTTGATTACTTTTATATGAATGTAAATTTGCCTATGTCACAAGTGATAATTCAATAAAGGTGTTTGAGAAAAAAATAAAAAAACAACACAGCCTCCATGGGACCAGATGGCATTCTGGACTGCGTTCTTAATGTTCTAAAACAAAAGCTAGCTGCTCCATCAGGCACTCTATTGTACCACAGCCTGAATACTGACTTAGTCCCCACTGAATGGAAAACAGCAACTGTTATCCCCCTCCACAAGGGTGGCTTGGCAACAGACCTGGGTAACTATAGACCCATAAGTTTAACCACCCTCATCTGTAAGGTAATGGAACAAATCATCATGGACCTCATAAATAAGGATATAGGTGACCTCGAAACCCTGGATCCATCCCAGTTTAGTTTTGTCAAGGGCAGGTCATGCCTGCTAAACCTGGTGGACTTCTTCAAAAATGTGACCAGAGCCATAGACGAGGGCAAAGCCATGTACACAGCCTATCTTAACCTGATCAAGGCCTTCAACACTAGCCCACATTCGGACATCATTAACAAGCTTAACCAGTTAAATATCAACCTCTTTGTTGTCAGGCGGGTTGCAAACTGTCTCACAGGTCAACAACACTCAGTCAAAGTGGGAGACTTTGACTCTACCAGCAGACCTGTCACCAGTGGGGTCCCACAAGGGACAGTGCTGGCCCCCTCTTGTTTGGCATATTCTTCTCTGACATCCAGGCCAAAAGAGAGGGGCTGTGGCTAACCAAGTTTGCAGATGACTGCAAATTAGGTTCTATCATTGAATATCCTAGGGATGTCAGCGTACTCCAAAGGGGGCTTACACAGACCAATGATTGGTGCCAAAGCCATGGTCTTAAACTAAATGCTAAAACATGCATCATCATTCCCTTCAGTAAAAACAATGTCCCTGCTGATTGTAAAATAAACAGTAATACACTAAGTACCAATTCAGTAGTGAGAGACCTAGGAACACTAGTTGATTGTGACCTCAGCTTTGACCGCCATGTGTCTACTGTGGTGAGGAAGGCATTCTACGTTGCTCACCTGATTAGCAAAGGCATTGTCTCAAGAATATAATAGGTTATAACTCCCATATACTCATCCCTCATCAGGTCTATTATTGAATATAATATTCCCTTTGGTATGTACCGTACCAGACACCTACAGTAACTTGAGGGATCTCAGAGATTTCTAACTAAGAAAATTCAGGATCCCCAGCACATGTCTTTCATGGACAGACTGAAATCACTGTCACTGTACTCAGTAGAGTATAGACTGCTCAGAGGTGACTTATGTCTGGTTTACAGGGCTATCCCTGACCCAAATCTAATAGAAATGCTGCACATCCATAACTCAAATGGGACTAGACTAGTCACCCGTTCCAGGGACCTCAATCTAGCCTGTGACATAAACAGGACCTGCTGGAGACAGATACATCTCTCAGAGGTTGCCACTCCTCTTGAATAGGCTTCCAATCTATATCAAACATAGGACCTCCATGTCCCTGTTTAAGCGCAACCTGGAGAACTGGATGGGAAATCATAAATTTCTGCTGGGGATTGCCCCAGCCTCTTTCCTGGACATGGGTAGTCCTTGCTAGAAAAATCTTGGGGATAGATGATATCTCTCATCTGGTATTACATTGTGATTTAACAGCTAGGCTTGTAATGACCCCTCGGGTCAATAGCCTAGTAACATCTTATGAACCTATGAATCTATGTGACATGTTTAATTGTCAAAACTACAAATATTGTAGGTGTATAAATGAAGGCTCCAATGTTATTTTAAAACATTCACAGAAACAAATCTGGACCTAAGACAGATCCACTTGTAATTTATGCTTTGTAGTTTACTTGGCAACTTGTGAGTCATGTCAAAGTTTTTATGTAGGTAAGACTACAAGGAAAATTTCAAACAGAATGTACAAACATACATCAGCAATTAAAAACAAAGATTATAAAAATGCTCTTGGAAAACATGCTTCTCTTTGTGAAGGTTTCCGAAAGTTTACATTTTTTGTTATTGACTATATAGTTTATGAACTGTATGGTGGGGATTTAATAATAGGTTAGAGGTAAAAGAAGTAAATTGGCAGATATTGTTGCAAGCAGACGAAACACCTGATTTAAATGAAAACATAAATATTAAAATCTCAACGCATTTAAATGGAATACAAAGATTATAAATATTAATGTTAATCATACTGAATAATAGTTTTCTGTATAGATTTAATTGTTGTAGTTTTAATTGGCATAATTAATTATGCAAATAAATCACACGTTGAATTTTTAGAATATATAAATGAATTTTAAAACGTTAAGGGTCAGCAGCTCTGAAGAAGTTCTATTAAACAGAATGAAAGCGCTTAATTTATCACAGTTTTCTGTGTGTTTCATTGATTCAAAGCTAAGTAGTTTTTTTATGCTGGACTGCCTGACTTCCTTTACACACTTATCTGTTTTTAAAATTTTTTTTACTCTATCACAAAAGGTTAAAAGTCCAGCTGTATTTCCCCAGGGAATGTGCTTGCATACTTAGAAAAAATAAAAAGAATTATTTTCTCAACCACTGTCATCATGGGAATGATTTGTAACTTATTTCATATCCTCTGGTACTATTTTATAGGAAAATGACACAGAAAGCACCTAAAAGAAACCCACGTCATTTGACTTTTTTTTCATTTTTTTTTTTGCTTTGCCTGCTGATGTAAAATAATTTATGAAGGGAGGTTTACCCTAATTCAGCTTTGCTTCAATCTTTCACAAACAACCTGCCGGAAGGAGTGTAGCTGGAAAGTTTTCTGTGTATATACAATGTGTGTGTGTCCCTTTTTTGATTTTCGAAAAAAAATCAAGAAAATAGGGATGTGCTGTTCCTTCACTCACCAAATACAGTTCTTTCATATATACAGATATGTTTTTAAACATTAAAGAAAAGAAACAATAACCAGGCTAAGCCTTACTTTAGGTTATTATAAGACCTGCATAATGTTTTTCTCACATGAAGAGATATCACGCATTGATCTCCATTATACTGATTCTTTGTCTTAGCTAGTTATTCCCTTATTCCTGAGAAAGCACTCTTACTCAAGCACCCTTTCTGCCTGTGAATCCTATTCTCACCCAGTAAACATCACAGGTATGACCAGAAGTTTCCTTTTCACTCTCAAACCACATATCGTTGCTCCCGTCACCCACCTTACATTTAAAAATGTAACCAACACTCCAAAGATTACCCTTATGTACTACATGAATACACACATTCCCTTGGATTCCGAAATACAGGGCTGTGGTCACATAAACTGCCTACTATAAGTAAGTCAGTTTACATGGCTACTGAAAATGTGATTCAGAGATAACAGTAGCCTCAGAGGAGAAGACCTCATTATCAGCTAATTTGCATGTCAGTAAATTGCAAGTTTGTTATTGGTTGTGTTAAAGCACATTGTGGTGGTAGATTCCTCTGGCAGCCTATGCATTGCATTGTCACAGGCAACATACCTCTCAACTGTTTAAAAGTTTGCAGAATGTCCATTGTGAAATTTTAGATAATCATGTAATTCATTGAGGATCAGTCAGTCAATAATGCCAGACATTAGAATTTCAGAATTTTTATTTTGATAAAATGCATATTAATTCAAAATCTGTCATTCTATGTATTTTTAAGTGAGATAATTATATTTAAAATTGTCCCAGATTTTGGCCCTTTAAATTCCAGAATGAGCGACTGGTTTTCAGGCATATAAGTACTAACTCCTATTTCTGGGATTGCTGCAACATTTCTAATTATAGGTTAACTAGATGGTTAGAAATATTACCACGCACACACACATACATATACATACATATATATATATATATATATATATATATATATATATATATATATATATATATATTTATACATACACCTTTATAAAATAAAGCAGTTTGTTCATCAAGTTCTTCAAAATACCATAAAGTCTTGTGGTGTTTACACAAATAATATAGTACCTTTAGCTCAGTTTCAAAAAACTTCCTATTCTGTGACCAGAATTATGAAAAATAGTCAAACAATGAATATTGAGCATCCCTGTTCTCCTTTAAAGTTGCCTTTTTGCAAGGAGGTAGCCCCATGCACACCCCTCCCAAATTGACCTATATCAACTGTGAGATTTCAATATCTCAGAAAAAGGGAATATTCCAAGAAGCAATGGCCTCAGACTTAGTATATGCAAGTTTGCATTTTCAGGCATTTATATATAGGTTCATAGGTTCATAGGTAGGTACTAGGCTATCGGCCCAAGGGCCTAAGTAAGCCTAGCCAACAAAGTTCCCTGGCTTACGCCAACCCAAGAAAGTTTTATATATATATATATATATATATATATATATATATATATATATATATATATATATGTGTGTGTGTGTGTGTATAAATCAGTACATGATTTTGCATGCTGAAACTATTTTTTTATTCAGCACTGGTGTAGTTTTTCAAATTATATTATGCTCAGACTTCAGTGTCTCGATCGTAACATAATTCTGGAGATTTCCCTTTTGTTTCTGGTTGTACAGTCCTGAGTTAGTATATTTAATTTCTAAATAATGAGGGAACTTTTCTGTGTGGAAGATCTAAGATTTCCTAGAATTCAGGCAACTAATAAAAACCATACTGTGAATATCCAACCTAATAACAGATGGTAGAAATGCTTCCTTTAAAACATTTCTAAAGTGTAAATGCACTAATGAAAGTAGGGAAGCACAAGCTGATTCAAGCTGAATCTTCTTTATTAAAAATACGCAAACAAGTGATCCAAACAGTAGTTGAAAAAAACAGAATAAAGTGTATAACTTCACCATTCCATTTATATTTAAAAGCTATATATATATATATATATATTGTAAATGTGCATGCATATATAGATACAAATATATATGGTTCTAGCTATGTTTGTATGAACACACACACACACACACACACACACACACACACACACACACACACACACACACACACACACACAGACACACACAAATCCTTTCCTGCAGTGCCTGTCAATGCATGCTTTCCTTAAAAACGTTACTTTTCTCACTGTGAAATGCACCCATATACTTTACCCAAACATTAGTCAACTAATTAGCAGTATGTAACATGTAACACTGAACCAAAGGCATGCACATGCTCTTAATGCCACTTAAGTGATCAGATTGTGAATTACTGTGCCAATAGTCACGAGGTGCAGTTGGTAGGAATCTGAACTCTATTAGAGATCTTCCCAATAGAATGCTACATTCCTCCAGTCTGGTATATCAGTTTGTATCTAGGCTGACTCCCACCATGCCACCTAGTATGGAAGCACAAGCCAGATGACAGTGCACATTAAAATACACACCCTGGCTAATGTCCAGTGATACTATATGGCCATGGGGCAGGTGTCACAGGCAGTGCTCACTTAACAGTCGCATCCTAGCATTTCAACTGTATGACAACAATTGTAGAAAGTGGATGGAATGTCTGAAATCGGGGGTCTAAATCTTATACAGTTAGACAGATAAAGAGGGTGGAGATATATAAATGCATATGTTGGAGGACATGTATCTATTGATATTATTTTATTGTGGAAATGAGCAAAGCTGTGGTTGAAATCATTCATGTCTCCAGAACTGTAACATTTCCAGTATCAACACATTTCCAAGGTCACCACCCTATGAGTGCATGAGCACTTTCTCACAGTTTTCACAAAATTATTTCTAGCATTGTTTGAATATCTATTTTCTAGCATCTAGAAGTTACTGGCTGGGGGCTTCCAAAATGGTGGTGATCCAGTGAACACCTTAACAGTGCAGCTCTGCAAAAAAAAAAAAAAAAAGATGTAAGCCATGAAATTAAGGTTCAAAAAACTTATTTTTGCTAAGTAAAATACCTGTGACCATAACAACATCATCAATGGAGAGTTAATCTGAGTATCCTGGAAAATACTAAACAAATTTCATTTGAGACACGCCATGCAAGAATAAACATGAGATAATGATCTGATGCAGAGGTCTAAGTTAGAATGGAAAATAAAAGGGCAGACCGAGTTAACCACCGCTACAAATGAAATCCATGAAAAATGAAATAAAAAAGATCTAAAAAGCTTTTTAATGATAAACATTACACCTGCGACCAAGCAAGGCCTCCAGTGAAGAGCTAAGCCAAGTATCCTATAAAGGGCAAAACAAATGTTTTCCCTAAGAATAGCACACAAGAATGAACACAAGATAACAGCCTAATACAGCAGGAATGGAAAATAAAAGGAGAGGCCAAGTTAACCAAAGCGATGAATGAAAAACACAAAAAATAAAAAAGAGAAGATATAAAGAGCTTTTTTATTGATAAATAACACACTCACAACCAAGCAACGTCACTTGTGAAGAGCTAAACCAAGTTTCCTGCAAAGGGCAAAACAAACCTTTTCTCTGAGAATATCACACAAGAATGAACGCAAGATAACGGCCTGATACAGCACATTTAAAAAGATAAGAATTAAGAATAGACCGAATGAACCAAAATGATGAGCAAAGCTGAAATAAAGGAAGCACAAACAATTAAAACTAAATACTCTTAAGTGGTTATGCCTGAAAAAGAAACCATAACCAAAAGGGAAAGAGCCCATAAGACTACAAGAGAACCTGAAACTCAACAAAATTAAAAGTGGAGCAAACATCTAACCTAGATGACCTAAAATCTGTATTATTGCCTCTACAAATAGCCATTCAAAACTTCTCAGACCAACTTTTAAAGTCTGAACACACATTAAGTCAAACAGCTTCATGACTAGACATCACAGAGACTAGACTACCTGAACTGGAGTTAAAAATAAACCAAATCCAAAAAGACAATGAAACAAATGCTAAAAAGATTTACCAGATTCAGCAAAAAAAAATTATTGACATGGAGGCAAAAAGCAGAAGGAACAATATATTAATTTGAGGCATCCCAGAGAAATATGAACAAGCACAATAATTAGAAACAATGAAACAAGTCATGGGCTTAGGAAATTATTTAGAAGCTGGTGAAATGGTGATCAAAAGAGCACCACAATCTCTATGCAAATCACAAAGCATAGATAAACCCAAACAAATTTATGCAAAGTTCCTCGATCACCAAGATGCTTAAAAAATTCTCATGGCAACAAAAAAGAAAAATATCATATGGAATGGAAGCAAAATAACATTTGCACAGGCTCTACCCTTCCAAATAAAACAGCAAAGGCAACAACTGTCTCTGTTTTGTGGTTATCTAATAGCCAAAAAAAAAAATCCAGATGAAGTATCCAAACACATTAGTCTTCCAATATAAGGATGTTAAACACATGACTGAAACGGCAAAAAAAGCAAAAGCAGTGTTTATGAAAATCTTCAACGAATTGCCAGATGCTAAAACCTGCATAAAACCTCAGCAGGTGCAGTTGGTAAGATTTGTTGTAATGGGGCAGTCCTGGAAGTATATATATAAAAAAGCACATCACAGATGTGACATTTTGTTATCCTAACTGAAGGGGGGAACTAAAAATAGGAATGATGTGTGTGCCATGTTCGAATACCTTGGAGGATTCTGCTACATGCACAGAAAATTTTCGAAGGTTGTGCTGTTTTCTGTCCTATCCTGCTTGAATTGGGCTATTTGTAGTTAAATTATGTCAACTGTATGGCTCAAAAAATAATGTTTAAAGAAAAAACAATGTTTCTTCTTGCTTCAAACTAACTCAGGTAGAGAATGAAAACCAGTTTATCCGAACCCCATAAGAAATTCCACCAGATCAAAAAGAATTACTGGAAGATGAACTGTAAAATATGTAGAATTGCAGATGAAAATTTATTTCTCTTAACTATAAATACAAAATATCTATGGATGGTAGTGAAGAGTTTCAACTCTTTGCAGACCTATGCTTTATTCTGTTAAATCATAGAGGGGCCTTCTTATGTAAAGGCACATGGACTTTGAAAGAATGTAAATTGCTTAATTTAGTAAATTCACTTACATGGTGGTAAAATCTTGAATGGTAAAGGATAAAGAATGCATGGTTGTATGAAGTTTTAGGCTCTGAATCATTAAAGGAGCTGAAACATAGCATATCTGTCACATAAATGAGAAAATTGCAAGGTAAGGGCTACATATTCTAAATTTTCTTATTGCTTGCAACTGGTAATTTGTATGCTCTTAACTAGTGTCTGTGCTGCCCTAGTAAGGTTTAAACCACGGTCATGTAGAAAATAAGGTGTAACAACTAAAACACTAATGGTCCTTTGCATATATGACATAGTGTGATAAGGCATGTTTGTGTAAACTTCAGGCACACTTTAAATAATTGTTGAATAT
Source organism: Protopterus annectens (assembly GCF_019279795.1). Taxonomy (NCBI): domain Eukaryota; kingdom Metazoa; phylum Chordata; order Ceratodontiformes; family Protopteridae; genus Protopterus; species Protopterus annectens. The sequence goes on from NC_056739.1 coordinate 195,338,063, forward strand.
TAGAATGTTATATACCAGTTAAAATGTTATCTCTTTAGGGCTGAGTCAAACTGTTAAGCTTTAAGTCTCTGCCTCAAATTGTTCTTGCTGTAATCTATGGAAAATTATCAGTGAAAATTCTGGTAACTGTGATGCAAGTTCCACAAGTTTCTATACTAGGGACCTAATTATAGTATAAATAACACTCCATAACCCTTGTAACCTCTGGTAACTCCTACATGAAGTAACTAGCAGACTTTAAACTAGGTACTAACAGCTTTACAATGCTATTGGCAATATAAACATATGACTAACACGTTAACTATGTTTAGTATTTAGAGTTGCCATTGTTTTTCCCTGCTCCGAAACTGAATAACCTGATGATTATAATTACTTTGGGTACTCAAAACATTAAAAACAATAAAGGCGTGATATGAGTACACTTTCAAAGGAATAAGCACATTACAAACTCACTCTTATTAAGACCATTCACTACTATACACAGATTGCATGTTTCCTTATGTTGGTTATTGGTAGTAAATTTCAAGATAATGTAGATGCTTTTCGTGAAAGAATTTAAAGACTGAAAATGTTTAGAAAAACTTTCTTTGCGATTAATCAAACCTTTAAGGCATCACAGTTGTCTTGACAGGGCATATTATCCTCTGTTCCTATGTTGGGAAATGTGTGTTTTGATTCTGTTTAAATAATGTTAAAGATCTACAAATACCTTTATTTTAGTGTGAAATGCCTTTTGATGCAAATACTATTTTGTCATAACTATTCCCAGGACTTCAGGTGTTTCAGCTATTTGGCAGTTCTGAATGCCCATGACTTTTTTCTTTTAAGTCTGTTATGGACAAATTCAGGCTAATAAAGCCAAACCCCACTAGCTGTGGACATGCACATTTCTGCCTTTTTATGGCTTTGTCAGCACAGCATAAGTGGACTGTTTGACTAACCTTTAGAAACACAGGGTTGTCATCAGCTGATATCCATAACCATTAGGGTGTCTGCAAAATCTGCTTCTAAAGGTTAGAGCCCAGACTTAGGCAAAATTTCTGACTCAATCAATACCTTCTCAAAAGTCTAAAACTACAAAATTAATCCTATAAAGTCCTTAAATTTCCCTATTAATCCAATAAGCCACACTGACTCCAGATTCTAGAATAAATTTGAAATACACCCTTAAATATTTCGGTATCACCTTTGAACATTAGCCTGAAACTATTCATGTAGAATAACCTACTAAGAGTTTGGTCAGAGATTGATCGGGATATCCAGATATGGGGAAAATGAAGTTACCTTTCCTTTCCTTTTGAAAGCAGCAATTATAAAAATTAATATTCCTCCAAGGCTACTATTTCAGCTAAATGCAATAAATTTAATAGTCCAGAAAACCTTTTTTTAAGAAACTGAATGCAGCTTTAGCTAAATTTATCTGGTATCCTAAGTCGGTCAGAATTTGTTACCAGAAATTAATGCATCTGAAGGGGGTGAATTGGGATTACCTGATTTCAGTCTGTATTATGACATAATATGTGCAAACAGGATTATACAAATTGCTGATTATAATCTCAAGAGTAAAGAATAGTAGCCACTGTGGATCAAACTATAGTATAACTATATCAAAAACAGTAAAATTAATCCCAAAGCCCTTCCTGCCTTAAATCAGGAGACCTTAAAGGATAGCAGTTTTCTCTTCTCCTTAAAACATAGAATAATAAGGTTTCAGAAATTGTTGGAAGCTTTAAATCTAACAAGTACTTATATCCTCTTACAGCCATTACATATGAACCCAAATCGCAGATTAAATAAAGAGATGTTAAATCTGAACAACTACCCACTAATTAAGGAATGCATAATTTGGGATATTTATAGATATAGGAAAACGTCTTTAGAAGACATGAGGATATTTGTAGACATAGGGAAAAGTCGTTAGAAGACATAAGAAATGTTCTCAACCTTCCAAAAGAATACATCATAATGCTAAGGCAAATCAGAGAACTTGTACTTCAATATTCGGTGACTTTGAAGCTAACAAAAAAGACTTAAATATATGCATTATATTATGCAACTTACTAAACTTAAATAAAAAGATGTTCCCCCAGATTCACTAATCCTCCATGCAGGGCTAGCTTAGTCCTGCACTGAAGCACACGTTTAGGAGCAGGACGGCAGCGCACCATGCATATTAATGAAGGTGCACTGCCCGAGCTCCCAGGCTTACATGGAGCGTGTACGAGTGCAGGGGGCATGTCTGACAGCAGAGCCCTCAGAATAAACATGCCCCTGCAATGTAGAAAAGTAGAAAGGGTTAAGAGATGAGCGAGATCGCTCATAGGTGTCCGCATATTCAAACCAACAGTTCCCCATGTGTACAACAGCAACAGTACTGAAAAAGTAAATAAAGAAACCCTTTTATTTTCTTTTTAAAACACAGATTAAAGCTAACTGTAGGTGCGCAATTGTGCTCATCGCTTAGCTACAGTTAAAGCAGCTTAAAAGGCTGAAGATGACAACAAGGAAGATATATGCAAATGAAGCAGCACAGCAATAGTGTAGTGGATAAAGCATCCACCTAACGAGCAGGCATTCCCGGTTTGAGTCCCACTGTAGCACATTCCATTTTCCATGTGAAATCTGTATATAAACATTTGTTTGCTGTATAATTTACTAAATAACATTTAAATGTGAACTGGAGTACTGCATTAAATGCACATATGAAGTGTCAGTGTCATAATGAATAAGGCACTAATAAGCAGGTTTAAGCACAAATAAGCATTAGTAAGCATATATAAGCACTAGTAAACGTGTTTAAGTGTGTTTGTGCGGGAGTAAGCATTGCCTAAACAGATTAAGCAAACTAGAAGCTGAGTATAAGAAACTGTAACCGGAGGTTAGCATTGCTTAGCTCTGTGAAAACCCGAGCACACCCGCTTAGAACTGCTTTAAACTGCCTTAATCACTCTGTATCCAACAGCCTGTGTTCTGCCCAGCAACAAAATAAACAGTCTCTGCAAGGTTCAAACCCAGGACCCTGTACACTACAGTCACAGCAGTTAACCACTAAGCCATCATAGCAATAAATAAAAGTGAGGTTTCAACAAACAAACCCCTCACCATAGGAAAATCAAACTGAACATGTGAAATGAGACTATGTACAGTGTGATGTTGTATAACCTGCTACATAACATAAATATGTGAATTGGAGTGCTGCAGGAAGGCCAGATGTGAGACATTATTCTAAGAAAGTGTCAAAGTCCCCAGGACCCCATACAGTGTATTTACACATGAATCACAGATACCAGACACAGATATAACATGTAACAAATTATAAATCAATGTCAAAAGGACATATAATGCTAATTACATACTAAGTAATGTTAATCATTGCACAGGCCGGCCTATGTGGTGTAAGCAATGTGTAGGCTGGCTAATTCAATCTGCTCAGTGGTATGTCCCTTTAAGCAATGCCAACATTAGGTAAGCAGGTGTGCTCATAGCTTAGCCTTTCCATAACCACCCAATCATGGGAAAGTGCAGGAAACTGGGCATATTTAAACCCCACAGGCATCAATAATCCCCATAACTGGTTGCAGCTCCCTACTCTAGGTAGAATGGCTGGAGTAGGTGAAAGCACTCAATTCAGAGCACAACACTGGGGCATTAATGAGTCAAAATACATGGTGCGACTCCTGGTCAAACACCATGAGCACAGACTCCTGCAGGGCCATTACCAGGGCTCTCAGTATAAAGCGGAGGCCTGGGACAGTCTCGCCCATGACCTCACTAGTGCCACAGGTATCCCCCGGACTGGTGAGCAGGTCAGGTATCATCATGCTGACCTGAAGTGGTGCAGTGGGGATTTACTGGAACAGTGGATCCAGGAGTGCAGGCAGATGGCTGATGCCCCAGTACTAATTACCCATTCCACTAAGTATATAATAATTGCCTAGCTTGTGTATACTATGGATAGGTATGGCTAAATGTCACTGTATTTCCCTGACAGCTGCAGATGAGCGGGCTGTGAACCAGCAAGCCCATGCTGCTAGGCTGCAAAGGCTGTGTCGCGAGGCAGGTTAGTAATAATCTTGCATGAACTGTCATATCCTGTGAACAAAGATATAACCCCTGGAGTTGATTTTATGATTTATTCTACTAATAACTATTCATACTAATAATGAATGATCATTATTAGTAAAAAAATACGAGCACTCATAAAATCAACTAAGACCAATTTTGAGAGAAAAATTGCCATGGATTCAAAGGACAATCATAAGGCCTTTTTCAGCTATGTTAGGAACCTGGGTGGAAACTCCCAGATATGCTCAGAATTAGTCCAAAATGATACAAAAATCACTGAACCCACAGACATTGCCAACATACTGGCAGACAGGTTCAGTGCAAACTTCACCCCTCTCCCCTAAAGAAGAGATAACTATCCCAGCCGAGTGTAGCCTCCCGGACATCTCAAATGCGCAGGTGAAAGCTGCTCTCTCTAAAGCTAAAAACACAGCATCAATGGGACCGGATGGTGTCCCCGGCTGTGTGCTACACGAGCTAAATGAGGAATTAAACCCGCACATAAAGCAGCTGTTTAATCTCAGCCTTACCACAGGATACGTGCCAAGGAGTGGCGTACGGCAACTGTTGTCCCACTCCACAAAGGCGGCGCCTCTACGGACCCTGGTAATTACTGCCCCATAAGCTTAACAAGTCTAGTCTGCAAAGCTATGGAGAGGATCATAATGGAGCTCATAAACAAAGATATAGGGGACTTGCAGACATTGGACCCGACCCAGTTTGGCTTTGTCAAGGGAAGATCATGCCTTTTGAACTTGGTCGACTTCTTCGAAACAGTCACCAAGGCCATTGATGAGGGAAAGGCAGTCCATACAGCCTACCTTGACCTTGCAAAGGCTTTCGACACAATAACCCACTCGGGTATTGTAGAAAAACTTACCAGCTTAAATGTAAACCCATATGTCACAAGATGGGTTGCAAACTGACTTAAGGACAGAACCCACAGGGTTAGAGTTGCTGGCGCTGTGTCAGACTCCAAGCCGGTCACAAGTGGTGTCCCACAGGGCTCGGTCCTTGGCCCCCTATTGTTTGGCATCTACTTCTCAGAAGTACAGGCCAACATAGGAGGACTTTGGCTGACAAAGTTTGCAGGCGACTGCAAACTGGGCGCCATAGTGGAAAGTGCATCAGACACGGATATCCTTCAGAAGGGACTCACGGAAACAGATAGCTGGTGCCAGAGCCATGGCCTGAAGTTAAACGCCAAAAATGTATAGTCATACCTTCGGGAAAAACAAGGTAACCCCAAGCTACCATATAGGTGGCAATCCACTAAGCACAGAAGAGGTTATCAGGGACCTGGGGACCCAGGTTGACAGTGGCCTTTCTTTTGACACTCACATTGCTAAAGTGGTTAGAAAGACCTTCTACATTGCCCACCTGATCATGAAGGGATTCACATCCAGATCTAGTGAGGTTATTGTTCCCCTGTACTCTTCACTTATCAGACCAATGATCGAGTACAATGCCCCATTCGGGATGTATCTCACCCGACATCTGCAGCAATTGGAGAGACCCCAAAGTTCCTCACCAAAAGGATAAAGGACTCCAAAATCTGTCATATGCTGCCAGATTGAAGAAACTCCAGCTCTATTCAGTCGCATACCGTCTGCTCAGAGGTGACATGTGCCTGACATACAAGGCCATGTCCAACCCGGAATTAATGGACATGCTCCACCTCAAAAAATCCAAATCCACCAAAACCACTAGAGCAAGCGACTTAAACCTTAGCATGGATATAAATAGGATGTGCTGGAGGGATAGATTTATCACTCAGAGACTCCCTATGCTGTGGAATAAAATCCCGGTCCATGTGAGGCAGAGAACCTCGCTGACTCTGTTCAAGAGAAATCTAGACCTGTGGATGGGAGATCGTAGGTTTACCCCGGGAATCATCTCTGTGTCACTGCTGGACAGAGGCACAACAAACTAATGGGCACAGTAATTTTTCATATAAGGGGTGGCGTAAGCCACAAAAATTTGGGCTAGGCTTATAAATGCCTTAGGGCAGATAGCCTAGTATAAACCTATGAACCTATGAACCTATGAGTGTCTGTGTATACTCTGATTTAATATGTTGTAGTGTTGCATGCTATAAATAGTACTGTAGTATTAAGCATTGTTACCCACACTGTGGTACGCAGATAAAATGTGTAGGAAGTTCTGTATAACAAGAGGTAAGTCATATTGTACAACTGAGGGAGACTTAGAGAGAAAAAAATTGAAAGTTTCACACCAATTCCCACATAGCACAATGTACTGTGATGTTAATTGTAATAGTTTTACCACACACAGCAGGGATTGACTCCCAGGAGTGGTAGTATGTTGTATACATAATCATACCCCACAACTGTACAGAATTTGTGAGAATGTTTAGATAGAAAGCTGTATGTATAATTAGACCCAACAACTGTATAGAGTTTGCTAGAATGTACAGATAGTAAGCTGTAGGCATAATCATAACCATCAACTGTACAGACTGTGTCAGAATGTTCAGATAGTAAGCTGTACGCATGTTCATACCCCTCAACTGTTCCGATCTGCCCAGCATGTGCAGATAAATGGCCCAAATCTGCTGCCTGATACCCTGTTCCCCTGAGAAATCAGTGTGATGATCCAAGAAATGTAGGCAGCCTGTGATGACATATAACCGATAGTCAAACCTGTACATAGTCAGCGAATGTATATGAAAACACACCTGTCATTGTAGCATCACACCCAAGGTGTATGAGAGCAATTCTCATAATATGTCGCATTAACATCTGCATCCTGTCAAGCCGGAACCAGAGTGTGTGCAATAACGGATTGAGGGGTATGTGTATAACATCAATATGAAATCTGGGAGTATGTGTAGAAATTGTCAGGTAGTGTTAACAAAGATTTTCTCAACAGCTATAATAGGTAAAAGGTGTAGACTATACATTAGACACAGTCCATGTATATACTAATCTACAAACATACCATTGTACAAAGTAAGGCCAATGGGTAGTGTAATAATATATGTAAGGGACAGATCACTGCAGTGACTAAGAAAGTTGTGAAAACTACAGGGATATTTCAGTTGTTAATTGAAGTCTCTCTCTTGCCCCCATCATATGTGCAGCAATAACCCAATTATACACCACAATGGGTATGTTTGCTCTCCAAACTTATGTTGGGACATATGTCCTATTGGTTCATAAATATCCACATTTGGTTCTATGCATGTGCCATGTTAAAATGCACCCATATTGGTGGCCTGTTGCCATCAATAAAACCTGCTTGATGTTGTAATTGCCACTGCTGTTCCATATATGCATGTGTTCTACTTGCTATGCAACTGATTTAAATTTGGTGGCTTGGGTTAATGGGTATATCTATGCATGCTGTCATAACTAATCCTGAATGCTATTGCTATTACTAACCCATATCCGTCTGTAAACTGCAACACCATAGCTCGTATGGGAAGGCCGGTCCCAGCGGACCCACCTGTCCCACCTCAGCTGGCCATGGCACTGGACCCCAGCACATCTGGGACCCAGCCTGGGACCTCCTCCTCCATAAGCCCTGCACCACCTTTGGGTGGAACTGCCACAGGGGATGGGGCTTGGCCCCCCCTGGGACCAGGGGTGGAGAAGAGCCAGTCACCCATTGTCAGGTCTGGGCCGTGGTGCGTATGGAGATCAGTAGGGCATTTCAAGACCAGCTATGCCAGCTTGAGGGCCTGCCCCTCCTACCCAGCTCTCAGCACGGCACCTTTGGGGCTGTGAAGGTGCAGTGGTGACTGCCCATGGATGGGGATTCAGTCCCACTGTTTCTATTTGGGGGCTCATGGGCTGGCGACTTCGAAACACCCCTCCCCGTCCAAGGTGTTTACCCCCCACATGTGTCATATACCGCCCCTGTATGCATCTTGTTTGTCTTGTCTATTAACCTACCCAGCCTACCTCCCCAAATATACCTACTACCCCTCCACAACATCCCACTCTCACCTAAAAAAAAGGGCAATCTGTTCCCACAAAAAAAATTGCCCCATACATAGCTATCCATTTCACACACGTGTCCACTGGACACAATGTAATCTGGTCTAATTGGCATCACAACATATTTATGTTGTCCTCACCCCTCTCCCAGGGGTTTGAGTGTCCAAATCAACCTCCATTCAGTGTATATGCACAGCTGTTGCTGTAGAAGAAATGGGCAGCTATGGACCTTCCCTACACCCTTCCTGCACATCCTTAGCTATTTTCCCTACTGTCTTTCCCTCTTTGTGTCCCGTTTTCACCACTTTGTTATCAACCCTTTTTTTTTCTTTTAAAGAAATTAGTGCGAGGGTAAGCAATGCCTGCACAGGTAAAGCAATTTAGAAGCTAAGTGAGTATAAGAAACTGTAACCGGAAGTTAGCAGTGCTTACCTCCGCGCAAACACACGCAAATCCATTTACAACTGCTCAAAAGTGCTGTAATCACTCTGTATCCAGTGGCCGGTGATCTGCCCAGCAACAAAATAAATAGCCTCTACAAGGCTCGAACCCAGGACCCTGCACACCATAGACAAAGTGATTTACCACTAAGCCATACCAGACACAAATAATTCTGCTGTTTTCAGAAACATATCATCCAGTCCAGTCATGCTTGATGCCATTGAATACTGGATATATAAATCCAAGCTATACAAACCCGGCTTCAACACTTTTCTTATATGCTTAACTGAACATGTTCTCACCAAAAATGTGTTCTTCTATGGCCAACAATGGTATCTCCAAGTATGGGGTACTGCAATGGGTGCATCATTTGCTCCTATATATGCAGATTTATATATGGCATACACAGAAGAACAAATTATTTATGATGTTGCACACAATATGTACTTGGTGGAAATTGATATTTGGTGTAGATATCTGGATGATTGCTGGATGGTGTGGAGGTCTGATGTGGAATACTTGATGGAATTCGTTGAGTATCTCAATGATAATAAATGGGGCTTACAATTCACCATCAATCATGACCAACACAGGATCACATATTTGGATGTGCTGGTTACCAGGAATCAAGACAACATCCTTTGTACTGAAGTATTCAGAAAATATCCAGAATACAACACCTTACTCCACACATCCAGCTTTCATCCAGTACATATCACTAAAAACATCCCCAAGTCTCAATTCATTAGGATGAGATGTATCTGTTCAGATGAACATACCTTTGAAGTCTTTCACAAAGATTTGTCCAACAGGTTTCAAGAAAGGGGTTATAGCATGGGCTATGTACATACAGCAAGCAATTTTGCTGCAAATTTAGAGAGAGAGGACCTTCTTAAATACAAACAAAAATCACAGAATACAAACAACACTTTACGGTTCCTTACCACATATGGTAGGAATACCAATAGAGTCATTGGTGCCATCAGATGACATTGGAACATCCTTTTAGTTAACTTTTTGTCACAACATTTATCTGACACCTGTAAGTTTTCATTCAGAAAAGGGAAAAATCTTGGATCTTATTTCAACCACTACAAACACCACCATGATGCCATCAATCATAACATGACCCAAACTTCAATCTCTAGAGACAAGTTAGTGGGCTGCATGCCATGTGGGCATTGCAGCCATTGCAAACATGTGTTGAAAACCAAACAATTTTCCAGTAGCAATTGCAGTATTATATTTGACATTAAGTTTTTTGCAAATTGCAGCACAGATTGGATTATTTACATGGCTTCCTGCAGTTGTCATGCATTGTACATAGGACAAACATCCAGACCCCTCAGATTACATATTTCTGAACACCTTAGTGATGTCAGATGCAAGAGAATGAGCAATGCCCTCTATAAACACACTCTTAAACATACGACAGCAAAGTTTCATTTCACCATCATTGATAAAATAGTAGGTGACAGATCCAATAAATCTGGATGGCACAGCAAATTAAATGCAAAAGAGAAAAAATGGATTGTGAAATTAGGTGGACTATTCCAGCCTGGTCTTAACGAATATTTATGATGTGGTATATTCATGAATACTCATGAGCTCACCAATGAAATTCTGTGATTAATTATTTTCAAATGAATATCAGAACTTCAAGATGTTTCTGCAAACTTACACTGATGAAGGTTACGTCAGTACCATAGCTGAAACCGGTCTGTTCATTCTTGTTGTTTTTTATTTTTTATTAACTAATTAAAATTAGTTACACAACTCACAGTTGCTGGCTTTTGTCTTTTGTCTACCAGAAACAGTGTAGACCAGCTAAGTCTACTCTTGACACAACAACAGGTCCATCCCTGGTGAGACGAACCAAAAATTGTGAGTCACATCGATGTATCCACCAGTATCGGAGAAGGATCAGGGGAAGGCTCATACAAACATGGACTAAACGGATGAAGAGCCTGCAGAAGCTTGGGTCGAGACAGTATACTGGAGGAGTACCGAGATGTGCAGAGAGGGAAATATGTGGAGGTGTGGTATGGCTGGGCTAGCAACTGGAGAATGGATGGATGCTGTGTACATGGAGCCCGGGGACAGGGGGAAGGAAACATGGGTATGACATTATGGTAGAAATATGCAAATGAAGCAGAACAGCAATAGTGTAGTGGGTAGAGCATCCGACCGATAAGCAGGCATTCTCGGTTCAAGTCCTACTGTAGCACAGTCAATTTTACATGGCAAATCACATTATAACCAATAGTTTTGTTGCAAAACCCACTAAATGGCCTATATATATGAACTGGAGTACCGCAAGAAATGCACATGTGACGTATCAGTGTCAGATGGAATAAGGCACTAGTAAGCAGGTGTAAGCACAAATAAGCTATAGTAAGCATATGTACGCACTAGCAAGTGGGCCTAAGACCTTACAACTGTTTTAAAGTGCCTTAGTCACTTTGTATCCAATGGGCCTTTGTCAGCCCAACAACAAAATAAACAGCCATGCAGGTCACAAACCCAGTATCCTATACACCATAGTCTCAGTAGCTATCCACTAAGCCATCACAGAGGTACAGAAGAATGAGGTAGTAGTAAACATGTCCTCGCCATAGTATAACCAGACTGAACCTGTGAAAGGCATCAGTAGACAGTCAGATGTGCCATAACTGACTACAGAACACACATATGTGAACTGGAGTACTGCAGTAAGTCCAGATGTGAGGTGTCATTGTCATTAAGAAGTGGGCAATGTGTAGTGGTGTCATTAGATTTGGCTGGAACCTGTAGGAAGGATTGATGTGGAGGAGGAATGGAGGGGAATGATGGGTATCACATTATGGACCGAGGCTTGCCGGGTTGGATGAACCTGCAGTAATGTGACCGGCCCGTGGATGTCAGCGAGAAAGGAGGGGGGGGACACAGGGAAGGAACTGAGACATACCATTTTACATGCCAAACCACATTATGGGTAATATGTATGTTGCATAACCCACGGAATAACATATAGATCTATATATATATATATATATATATATATATATATATATATATATATATATGAACTGGAGTACTGCAGCCACGAAATAACACACACGCACACACACACACACACACACACACACACACACACACATATATATATATATATATATATATATATATAGATATAGATATAAAACCTGGAGTACTGCAGGAAATGCACATGTGAAGTGTCGGTATCATAATGCATAAAGCAGTAGTTAGGTTACGCAGCAACAAGCTGTAGTAAGCATATGTCAGCACTGGTAAGTGAGTTTAAGTGTAGAGGCTCAGAAAATCTGGCATAAACTATCTGTAGGCAGATGTCACTGGAGGTTTGTGTGAGTTTAAGTTTACAGGCTCAGCAATTCTGACGCAAACTATCTGTAGGCAGATGTAACTGGAGGTTTGTGTCTGCGCAATGGTAAGCACTATGTACACAAAGTAAGCAAATTCGAGACTAACTTACAAACATGTAACTGCCCTGAGTGTGCTGGTTCTCCTGTAAGAGGTATTGCTACCTGCTGTCTGGAACACTGATGCCCACACACAGGAAGGACTGTACAAACATCCACAGAATGTCCAGGTTATGTCATCACATATAACCCCTACTGTACATAACATGTGAAGCAGTCTGATATCTCACTGGCTTGTTAGCAGATATGATGACACTACTTATGGTATACAGCACATACGCACCACGTCATGCACGACATATGTACACAAGATGACAGGGTTGTGGCTGGCAGCACATACATAGGGCCAATAATGACATGTTGCTGTGATAACCTCATACATATGCTGTTGTAACAGGGTTTGTGGCAACATATGCCCTATGAGGGATAAGAAGCCAGTAACTGTCACGGCAGTCACCATCTACAGACTGCAATCCTCACACTACCGTCTGCAGTCCACAGATAGATGCTTCATTGGTAACACATGAAACCACAGGCACAACACACTGCTCTGTCTGCAGCTGACCCCGCAGATGGGGATTCCACATAAACATGGAACTGACATGGCAGGTATGGAGACATGTAGGAAAGTCATATCCACACACACACTGTTAAACCAACAGTACTCCACATGCAGTAAAGCAGCACTTACAGTCTGTAGTCAGGTCAGGCACATCCCCTCCTGTGTGTTGCCCTGTTTCCACAGTGTATGTTGTTAGAGGTAAATTCCCAATCCATCTCAGCTGCTGTTTGATAAAACCAACAGATCTAGTTCCTGCTCACAGTGACTGACAAAGGCCAACACCAACATGATGTTCCTAGATATTGGAGTGTGTTACCATGCAATTAGCTATGGGAATGTTATCACAGCTGTTCTACATGCAATCAGCTAGGGGAGGGCTGCAATTCGTGCAGAGGCCATCAGCTGATCTTGAGCATAACTTAAAATACAAATGCTGCTACCTAAGCAAAGCAGGTGTAGGTCTCCACATCCACCAGAGAGGTGGTGGGAGAGGCAGACAGAGGCAAGGACATGTCAGGGGGTGGAAGAGTAAAGCTGCAGCTTGTGTGTGACACACACCTACCAGCACAGGGTATCAAACCTCTGACAACTCTGTAGTGCTATCACAGTTCTATGCAGTTATTGGATGTGCCACATGGGTTACCTGTTGTGGAGCCCTCAGAACATATATGTGATGGTGAGTGACATCTGCAACAGGGATACGGTAGCTATATGGTAGGTGACGTACACCTGCCTGTCCACATGAACAATTGCCAGCGTCAACACAGCCACACTTCCACAGGGGCACACATACACATTGACACACTTGGCAGGGCCAGGAGTACAACACATCTGTAGCAGGAGTTCCACAACACATCACTGTGCAGGTATCACATGCACCACACGGCTCATATGGAGGTTGTATCGGCAAAGGGTATGAGGAGAAGTCTGACATCAGACAGCATGCTTCAATATGCCCATGGTGGTTGAAGTGAGTGTGGATGTGAACATATGCACCATACAACACGTAGACAAATACACAGGGTGCCAGTACTGACATGCATGGGTGCATGTCTGCATGGGTATGTGGTGGTCGACTGTGGCAGCAGGCTATACAAGGGCTGGTGATGGGTATGCCTTGCCATCAGGCCACATGACAATGATCCGCGTTGTGTCTCAGGGCTGTAGTTTCTGCATTTGCCCACACAGGTGGGTATTGTATCTCTTATCCAGTCACCTGGGTGACTATTGTGTGTGGCCAATGTTGTGCATCACTTGCCATGTATGTGTACCTTAGTCCATGACATGGACAAGTGTCTGGGATGTGCACACCTCCCACATGCATGTACAGTGACAAGTGGAACTGTACTTGGGGTGTCTGGCCCATGTCGTGAACACAGATTAGCATCATATGTGTCAGTTTTGCCCACCTGTGGTGGGGACTGGTAATGGCCAGCAGGTTTACTCTGCACCTACATTGATAGCATGCTAACATCATTCTCTGGTGTCAGTGGCATCTGTCCATACAGTGCATGTTGTCAGGCATGGTATGTCTGTTATGGGTCACATGTGATGGCACCACAGGTGGTGCAGGTGTCTATTAGGGAACATGGGGGAGGTGCACTGTTAGCATATACATGCATATTGGACAGATGGACAGGGTGACATGCCCTCTGTAGCCCACTGTTATCACTCCATAGTTACTAGCAGTGGCCAATATGCAGTGTACTACCCATATATTGTCTGTTGCCTAGGCATATGTGTGTGTATGAGACATGAGTTGGGAGTGTGCTCTGGGTAATTCTGGGGTTGCTAACTGTGATTGCCCAACCTTGATGTCACATGTATGGGTATGGCTTTGCACCCCAACCTCTCAGTTATTTCACACTTAGTATCCCTGTATGGTGGAAATTGTGATATATAGTAGGGCCACCATATAAGAAATATGCAATACCCGCTCCACACTGGCAACAGGTGCCACACGCTCACAACCACCTCTACACAGGATACGAGTTACAAACACACACACACACACACGCATGCACACACATGCACACACACACACACGCACACACACACACGCACACACACACACACACACACACACACACACACACACACACACACACACACACACACACACACACACACACACATACACATGCACACCTGTCATGTTTGGGAGTAGAACCCCTACCTAACTAGTTTATTGCACCACGGCACTACACAGTTATAGTACGTGCCATACACATTACTGAAGTACTCCTTTCCCAAAGGTGTATTTCGCAATGAATGACATCAGCAGGATTGCCAAAGTAGGCCATTTGAAATGTACTGCAGGTGACTAGCCTAAAATGCATTGCTCCCTACACGGACAGTGAGACACATTACGATTACAATACTCTACATAGGGCGTCCTGCCACTGACATGTGTGGGTATAGAACCCCTGACAGAGGGCTATATCACACTACAGCATGGAGCTGTTATAGGACATACCATGGGGATTACTAGATAACCCCATCCCCAAAGCTGTATTTCACAATGAATGACATCAGCAGGATTGCCAAAGTAGGGCATGTGAAATGTACTGAGTGGGACTAGCCTATAATGCATTGCTCCGTATACAGACATTGAAACACACACAAAACATCCAGAACTGCCATAGGTGGGGATGGAACCCTACCACAGTTGTAATGCACAATCCAGCAGTACACTGTTACAAGATGCACTATGGAGAGTACCTAGCTACTTTATCACACTACAACAGTATGCAGTTACAGGCTGTGCTATGGAGAGTACTGGGCTACAACCTTCCCAGAGTTGTATTTCTAGGTGGGTGACATCGGCAGCCTTGCTTAAGTTGAGTATTGTAATCGTAAGGAGTGTGAGTGCCCTAAAAAGCATTGCACTCTACACAGTCAGACACGCACACACTCACACACACAGTTGCCAAGTCTGGGGTTAGAACACCTACCTAGCTAATTTAGCACACTACAGCCATGGAGATTACTGGGCTACAACTCTCCCAAAGGTGTATTTCACATTAGATTACCTCAGCAGGCTTGTCATAGTAGGGCTATGGGTTGTGCATGGGAACACACAGGGTCATATGTCACAGATACATGTCTACCGCTGCTAGATGACTACTTCCTTGTACATTCATGTTGCACAGCTGGCACATGCACCACACAGTATGTAATGCTGACAGATACTGGTGGCTAGTATCTGCAGTGAGTGACACATGCACCTCATGTGTTTGGGGCCCATTGGCTGTGTTCTGGGTGGGACATGCCTGAATGGCTCCTTGTCACAGTCACCCTCTTCCACCCATCTATGTACGTCTACCTTTGGCTTATTATACTGTGTCGCCCTGACATATATGTCTGTATTCCTATCCACTGTGTGTGCAAGGCATGAGTGGTGCATACTGATGAGTGTCTGCACTAACATCTGCAACTGCCACATATGTCTGGTCAACTGGTGTTTGCAATTATGGCCTTCATGTGTTTAAGTGTGTGAGCATGCCCAGTATGGCCATCAGTAGCAGATGTGTGGATCGTGTCCAGGTAGTTTGTGCTGCAGTGCTGACCTTTGTGTTGTACACCAACAGGTAGCATGCTGTGTTCTGCAGGGTATCCATCGATCAGTTGGCTTTGACTGTTACATTTCTGCATAGCGGGGGGGGGGGCGCACCTGACTGTTTCTACATGTTTACACAGAAGTGAGGGGCCACACCTGACTGTTGTTACATTACTATGTAGGATTGGGGGGCGCACCTGACTATTTCTACATAGGGTTGGGAGGGCACATCTGACTGTTATTACATTGCTATGTAGGATGGGGGGAGGGCACAAGTGACACTTGTACACATTTGCTATGATTGTACTGGTATGTCATATACTCCATTTAATTCTGTATTGCTAACTATCATGCTGACTAGAAGCACACCAGTGTACTACAGATAATAGCTTTGGTTGCCCTACATACTATTGCCTGACTTCCTGCCCTTCAGAACTAATATCCCACTGCCCGCCCTACTGTGGTCTGTCTGTGGAGGCCTGGGGGTGGGGTTAACCATAGCCATCATTCTGGGACCATGGCACAGGCCCTGTTTGGGTTTGTCTACACCTGTCCTGCTGGCTGCAACAGTTGTTGGGTATGTGAACTGCCCTGACTGGCATGTGTGGGTTATATGGACACACATGTCACTCAGCACAATACCTGCAGTGGGTTTTGCCACCCTGTGTAGTACTGACTACTATGGTGATTCCAATATGTGTTACACATGTCAGGGTGCCAATGTGGGTGTCTATTGTCTGCTGCCGTAACATTCTACCACCCAATTCCCTTGCATGCTCACATCCATACCATGGCTACAGGTAACAACACATTCTACTCCATTTGGCAATTGGTAGGTTGATTGACTTACCTTGTGGGTGTGCCATACTTGTGGATGGTGCTGGAGGGCTGCCTATGTTGGATGCACATAGTACACTCCCTATACATGGCTGAGCACAGGTGGTGTCATGTTTGGCATCCCTTTTACTGTATGTGCGAGTCAGAGAGAGGTGTCATTCCCTGGGACCCTACTGTATCAGTGCATGTGCTATGCATTGCTTCTTTGCCAAGGCCAGGGCATACTGGGCATGCCTCTTTCTGCCTACTGGGGCAGGCTCAGGTTCTTCCTTCTCCAGGTCACTCTGTGCCTGTGTAGACCTTGGCATTGGTGGGGGCTGTGTGGCTCTACCCCATGCTGTTCCTGCTGCAGCTGTTTCCGCAGGATCATATTGTGTAGCATAGCACATACCATAACAATTTGGGTACATGTAGCTGGTGAATACTGCAAGGCTCCATGGGATGTGTCCAGACACTGGAACCGTGATCTCAGCATCCCAAACACATGCTCTGTTATACATCTGGCCTGCGCATGTGCCTCATTATGGCATACTTGTTCAGGTGTGTGCATTTCTGATGAGTGTCATCAGCCATGGCTCCAATGTGTACCCAGCGTCCCCCACTAGGTGACCATAGGGGATGTCCCCATTGGCAAATCTCTGGTACAGCTGCATCAGATGCCATATGTGGGAATCGTCATAGCTCCCAGGGCAGCCAGCACACGCAATCATTATAATGCCCTGGGCATCACATACGACCTGGCAGTTGATGGAGGGGATGCCCCTGTGGTTGATGTAGGCCCTATCCTGCTCACCATGTGATGCTTTGATGCGTATGTGCATGCAGTCTATAGCACCCACTACCACAGGGTATTGTTCTATCTGGTGGAAGAGACGCATATTGCTGGTCAACACCTCATGGGTGTTGAGGAAATATACATGCTCACTGGCATGTGCTGACATGGCATCCAGGAACTGGTGGAATACTCTGGATGCTGATGCCTGTGAGATCCCCATGATATCCCCAGGTGTGCTTTGGGAGGTACCTATGGCTAGTATACCTAGGCCTACACATACCTTGGTATCCACTGGGATGGATTCCCCTCGGTCAGTTTGGTGTGTCAGGTGAAGCCGGCACAGCTCAACTATTTGCTGTAGGAGGTCTCTGTCCACCCTGTGGCACTCCACTATCTCCAGCTAATGCAGCCCCTGGTAGGTTACCCTGGGTCTGTGCACTCTTCTCCATCTCCTCACTGTGGGTTGTTCGGCAGCATTCACATCCTCGCTACCCTCAGCCTCTTGCACATGTTGTTCTATTTGCCTGCTGCAGCCCTTCTCATTTTATAGGTTTGTTTGTTAAAACTTCGCCGATTGTATACACTGGTGGTGTAGAGTGTGGGAAACACCAGTGGGGAAGGTGTTTGCTTAGTTTATAGTAGTGTTCTGGGCTGGGCTGCTGCCTGTGTAATTGGCTGATTCTGATACATTTCACCTGCCAGCTAGGCTAGTTCTCCTTGATTACCTTCCTACTGCTGCTTTCCCTTCCCATTGCCTCCCTGTCTGAGCCCGTGTGCATGCCATGCAAACAAAGTGCTCAGATGTGCACACTGCTGCTATTTCCTGGTTTAACTTCAATTTTCTTCCTGTAGAACATGTAGAAAGGCAGTGTATAACATAATGACAACCCCCCCCCCAGAAATATTCCTTAGGGTAGTTTCCCTAGACTTGCTTTTGTAGATAGTTTCAGAATAGCTAGGGAGTTTCCTTGTGCTTTTTCTTAAACTTCAGAATTTTCTTGATTTTCAACACCTTCTATTCATTCTTTTGTTTTCACAATGACAGTTAACAGATATCAGATGAATGGATATTTGTGAAGACCCCAACAGAATAATGAACTTATCATTGCATCTTTCCCTCCCCATACTGTTTTATGGTACCACTTAAGTGTATTATCTGCAGCTGGCTGGTGTGAGATTTTAGCCTAGTACTTCCTGATTCTCTAGTCCCAGAGACAATTATAATATACTGTGCTGCTTTCTGTAATCATTTTAAACACTGCATATTTTGACCGTTTGCATTTCTAAGTGGACCACAATGTGCCTTTTTCATATTAATCACTTAGTTATGTTCACAAAATTAGAGAAAATCAAGGTCTTTTATACTTAAATAAAAGGCATGGAAACTAGCACATAGTAACAATCTGCATCAAGGAGGACTGCAGGAAAGGCATTATTTATTTATTTATTAGCATTTGCTTACTGGGAGAGTCAAACTGGGATGACTGGTATAGCCCTCTTCAGCAGAGGCCTGGGGAGAAAAGCTCCACATATACATAAAGTCGCAATAAGGTGAACTCTTCATTACAAACCCTACAGATACATACAGCTGCAAACAATCACAAGAATACAATAGTAATAGCCAAATATAAAGTTATACAATTAAATAACCAGGTCTATAATTAGAAGCATTCTAATAAATAAGGAAAATAATTTAAAGGGACAATCTCAGAGTCTAAAACTCTGACTGAAAATACTTGTCCCTGTACCTTCCAGTTGTTACCATCCACTTACTACATCATCATCAGTCCTACTCCTGGTTTCATCTACTTTATGCAGCCCTGTTTTCATTCCCTCTGGTGAACACAATTAACAATATTCAGTTCCCGTCAAAGCTTTCAGTCCACAATCACTTGGAAACAATAAAGTTCTTACATTTTTGTGTGTGTTTATAGTGGGGGTGGTTACGCAAAACTCTCAGTGTTTACTTTTTATGAGCACATCAAAAAGCTTATCTTAGTTGTCCAGCTCTTTATTTCCTTTATTTATTCAGCATAGTGTAACTGCGAGCAGTACAGTCGAAGAAGTGCAGTTTAGTGAAGTCATACTGAATCTTAGCAGTCTCTTGATGTATTTCCCTTGTTCTGTAGTAAAGCAATCTCAAAATTAGTATGTATAACTATCACAGGTTACCATACTGTACAGATCCCACTGTGACTGCAAGTTTTGGACTTTGTTTAAAATGAATCTATTGCTTGCATTGTTTTTTTTCTACAGCAGGTCAGAAAACCATTACACTTGGCTAGTATTCAGAGATGAAAAAGAAGACTGCTTTTACTTCTGTTCGAAACTTGCATCATTCTGGTGCTTTCTACAGGAACAGTGGTAGTCATGCATAACATCATAGCACTTAGCTAGAATTTAGAAATCCACACAAAATTAAAGTATGAAATGAACAGAGAACTCTGTTTACTAATGTTTTACCTTTGCATTGTTCATATGATTTCCTGCAAGGTAGTAGCATGTCTGGTCATAAAATTCCCGAAAGGCTACTTTTCCCTGAAAAAGCACAGGTGAAGCTAAAGAATGACTCAGTGAGAAATGTGAGTACAACTGCAATTTGAGATGGAATTTGACTCACCTTTGAAACTTCCTATAGGCACCCCTTCCCCAACCCCTGCAGCCAAAACTGGTACATTACCTGCTCAGAAATCCAGACTGAAAATGTAAAAAAAGACCAGAATCAAAACAAAAAATCTCTGGGACTGTCCCATTAAGTTTCTATCTGAAGAGAGAGGTGAGTAGAGAGAGATAGAGTGAAAAGGTGAGAAGGCAATTAACAGGGGATGAGAGGGTTTGTTGTAATGTAAGATAAAAGACTGGACTTGTGATATCACACTTTAGAACCAGTAGGGGGGAAAGCGATATTCTACATGGCTTACATGCATTTTACACACATTTACTTGATACTGAATTGCTCGTAACACAGCTTCTTGATCCTCGTCATACATCCATTCTTACTGACACCATGTAGGAACAATTATTTTTTGCTTACATGCATAGTATATGTCATTTTCTCCAGAACTACAGCCCCACAAAGAAAGAGAGAAAGAGAGAAAAAGCTATTTACTGTCCACTGCTGATATCTTCTTCTTCTTTCAGCTGATCCCGTTAGGGGTCGCCACAGCAGATCAACTGTTTCCATTTCTTCCTGTCCTCTGCATCTTTCTCTGTCACACCAACCACCTGCATGTCCCCTCTCACCACATCCATAAACTTTCCAATAGAAAAACAAAAGGTACACCATCCACTGAATGACACTCGCTGTAGTAAAATCCAAAGATTTATTCACGATAAAAAACAATAAAAAATTACTGTGAGAACCGGTATAAAATGGTAAGCGCTTTCACATCTTCCTGACGCTTCATCAGACTTCAATAATACATTCACAAATGGACATCTTTAAATACATCTTCATATCACTTATTGCTTAACAATTAATCAATTAATCAATCTGTGCTTACAACACCCACTGAATTAAAGGAGCAACCTAAATACCAAAAGACATTAACTTCATTCTATATATATGTGTATATTTTTTCTATACTTTTAGTTACACCCTGAAAATCTCTTAGTGTTTCATAGGTTTTGATGCCAGAAAAGGTTTCAACGTGATCTTATCATTCAGGCCATATCTATGGGCCTGTAACTTCAAGATCCACCTATTCTCCACTTCTTCTGTGTGCACCCTGACATTCCCTAGTCTTTTAGATCTATTTACTAACTGTATAACCCTAAACTTAAAACCATGTGAAGAACCATGTTCTAACACATGTCTAGCTAGAGCATTATTGGTATTCTCCTTATAGATTGCATATAAATGCTCTCTTATTCTCTCACGTAGGGTTCTATTGGTCATCCCCACATAAAACAGCATACAAGTCTGACACTGAGCTATATAGATTAAGTCCGTTGTCCTACAATCGGCATAGCCATTGAACGAATAAGTCTGTCCAGTGAAAGGATGTACAAAAGTATTGTCTTCAGCTATATATTTACACTGATTGCAATGCCGACAGCCAAACGTACCTATCCTATGTGAATGGAGCCGTTTGGCCTTTGGCTTCTCATAGCACAGCAACCTCTTAAGGGACTTAGTATTCCTATAATCTATATTGGGTCTATCTTCTACCAGCCCCTTGATAGTATCATCCATCTGTAAAAGTTTCCAATTGTCATATATAATGCCTCTAATGCTACTATTTCTGTTGGTATATGGTATGATCAACCTATTCTTAGCGGATGCTTCAGCTTGTTCAGTTGAGGAATGAATGACGTCTCTATGCAAAAAGGGTAAACCCCTATCACGCCTTTGTTCATCACCTTCTATAATAGCTTTGTTAATCTCTCTTAATTCATAACCCCTTTGTGTGAAATTACTAGCTAGTTCTAACTTCTGTTGCTCAAACCTTTCCTCTTGGGTCGTTAATCTCGAAGCCCTTACAACTTGATTCTTCATGATGTTGGCATGTACATGCCTTGGATGCATGCTCTTATGATGCAACAGATTATTTCTCCAGCAGGTCTTCCTATATAACTCAGTGTCTATCCCTATTTTGCTTTTAGTGAGTCTGACATCAAGAAAATCTATGGTCACTTTAGAATAAGAAAATTCAAACTCTAAAAACATTGTAGTACTGTTCAAATAACTGACAAAGTGTTGCAGCTGTGCTTCAGAGCCACGCCAAACAATAAAAACGTCATCAACAAATCTACTATAATGCATCAGACTACCCTGATACACTATATTGCTGAGAACATACATGCTCTCCCAATATGCCAAGACTAAGTTGGCATATGAGTTGGCGCATGGAGTTCCCATGGCAACTCCCTTTTTCTGCAAAAAATATTCATCATTATATATCAAAACATTGTTCTCTAATATCATTTCAAGTATAGCTGTCCATCTAATGATCTTATTGCTACTAATGTTACTCTCCAATAGGAGCAATCTTACATATTCAATCCCAACATTGTTGGGTATAGAAGTGAACAATGATTTGACGTCTAAGGTAACTAGTAGATCGTCATCTCGGATCGAAGTCAGCTTGATAAACTGGGCTAACCTCTCAAGAAAATGTTGGGTGTCTCTAAGGACTTGTTCTATATCATTCACTATTGGCTTAAACTCTTTGTCTAAATATATAGACAGAGGCTCAGTAAGCCATCCTTTACTAGAGACTATGGGCCTCAAAGGTGGGTCAGTTGGCTCTTTGTGTATTTTTGGCAAGCCTCTAATAATAGGAACCAAAGGATTCTCTACAATAAAATATTTGTATAGATTGTCATCTACAATATTGGTTAGTAGGAGGTCATACAAATGTCCATGTAAATCCCTAATTATTTCATTTAATGAATTCACTGTTACATATTTATATGTGCTCTTATCTGTTAACAGCTCATTCATCTTCTTGTCATACTCTATGCTGTCCATTATGACCACTGCACTCCCTTTGTCTGCTTGTCTTATGATGATAGTCTCATTCTTTTGTAAAGAAGATATTGCTTCTCTCTCTGCTAATGTTATATTGTAAAAATCTGCTTTAAATTTCTCACTGTTGTACAAGTTAAAGAGATCATTTTCACAAGCTTTTTCAAATATCTCCAAATGGGGATGTTGTGGTGGTATAAATACTGAAGGCTTCTTATATACATTATGAGCACGATTATTTGAATTAACATTCTCCTGCCCATACATCATTTTTAATGCTATATTTCTAGTGAAAAGTTTTATGTCCACTATAATGTCCGCTAAATCAGTAAAACCTGATGGTATGAAGCTCATACCTTTATTCAGAACTGATAACTCGTTCTGACTCAGCTCATACCTTGAAATGTTGACTACAAGTACCGATTGATGGACCTCAACGCTTTCCTTTGTTGCTGATAAACCTCCTCCGTACTCTTCCTTTTTCTTGTTCTGTTCTGTGGAGACCAAGCCCTTTTCTCGAAGGGTCTTATCGGTAAGGGAAAAGAAGGATACCCTTCCATCTCACTAAAAACCTCGTTGTCCTGAATCACCAAAAAGGAATCTAATGTTGGTTGTTTTCTGCGTACATCTCTCGACGTTGGCTCCTTATTAAACTGTGGCTCTCCAACAATCTCTCACTTCCCCATTACTGGTGTGCACCACCACCTCGACCGTTATTTGTCACTTTCTGGCCCCACTCGACTCGGTCACTCTTTCAACAACATTGTCTTGTACTGCTTCCTCCAACGGAGCCTGTGCGGCACCATTAGCTTTCACCATTGCTTCATGTTTGGAGTTAGCATCAACTCCTAGGTTGCCTCGCGTCATCTCCGATAGGTTGTTGGATTCAACGGTCACTTCCCTAGACGCTCATCTCAGATTGTTGACGATTGGTTGACTCTGTACAGTGTTCAATCTATTGGCAGCTCTCTCCCTCGGCCACGAGAAGACCTGCCCCTTTTGAAAATCAACATAGTCCCTTATTAATTTCCTTTTCTTATCTTGCATACACTTATTGTCAGTGGATGTTAGCATCATTTTAAGATCATTATAGAAAGTCTCCAGATTTTCCTTGTCAAGTAGCCGTGTCAACTCATTCTCGATCATGTTGATCTCCTTCAACAATTCATTCTGTATTAACTCGTATTGTTCTAACAAAATTCTGATGTACCCAAAACTAGTGTCCAAGTTGAGTTTCTGCCATTTGGCTAGTAACTCAGGATAGGCTGTCCCAAATGTCGGCATCTTTGTAACACGTAAACCCCTTGGTACTAGTCTGAAATTCAGACAAGCCTCCATATGGAGTTTCTGCCACTGAATGTTCCTAAGTCTCTGTAACTTGTTTTCAAGCTTCCGAGTAGCCAAAATGACTTCCATATTCTTCTTAACATGTTTAGTGTCACTTTCATTTGTCATCAGCTCTTTGGCAGTGAGTTTAAGTAAAGGGTTGGACTCCAACTCAATTAAACAGTTAACACTCATTACTTTTTCTGTTCGTATTTGCAACATTTCCGAATTTAAAACTCGTTCAGCAGCCATGTCTCGGCGTCAAAGTTTAGAGCAGCAGCAAAACAGTAAAAGAAACCAAACGCCAAGTAAAGTACCTTTCATAAGCAAAAGTCCATCCAATAGAAAAACAAAAGGTACACCATCCACTGAATGACACTCACTGTAGTAAAATCCAAAGATTTATTCACGATAAAAAACAATAAAAAATTACTGTGAGAACCGGTATAAAATGGTAAGCACTTTCACGTCTTCCTGATGCTTCATCAGACTTCAATAATACATTCACAAATGGACATCTTTAAATACATCTTCATATCACTTATTGCTTAACAATTAATCAATTAATCAATCTGTGCTTACAACACCCACTGAATTAAAGGAGCAACCTAAATACCAAAAGACATTAACTTCATTCTATATATATGTGTATATTTTTTCTATACTTTTAGTTACACCCTGAAAATCTCTTAGTGTTTCATAGGTTTTGATGCCAGAAAAGGTTTCAACATGATCTTATCATTCAGGCCATATCTATGGGCCTGTAACTTCAAGATCCACCTATTCTCCACTTCTTCTGTGTGCACCCTGACATTCCCTAATCTTTTAGATCTATTTACTAACTGTATAACCCTAAACTTAAAACCATGTGAAGAACCATGTTCTAACACATGTCTAGCTAGAGCATTATTGGTATTCTCCTTATAGATTGCATATAAATGCTCTCTTATTCTCTCACGTAGGGTTCTATTGGTCATCCCCACATAAAACAGCATACAAGTCTGACACTGAGCTATATAGATTAAGTCCGTTGTCCTACAATCGGCATAGCCATTGAACGAATAAGTCTGTCCAGTGAAAGGATGTACAAAAGTACACTTTGTCGGTTATTTGAACAGTACTACAATGTTTTTAGAGTTTGAATTTTCTTATTCTAAAGTGACCATAGATTTTCTTGATGTCAGACTCACTAAAAGCAAAATAGGGATATACACTGAGTTATATAGGAAGACCTGCTGGAGAAATAATCTGTTGCATCGTAAGAGCATGCATCCAAGGCATGTACATGCCAACATCATGAAGAATCAAGTCCTAAGGACTTCGAGATTAATGACCCAAGAGGAAAGGTTTGAGCAACAGAAGTTAGAACTAGCTAGTAATTTCACACAAAGGGGTTATGAATTAAGAGAGATTAACAAAGCTATTATAGAAGGTGATGAACAAAGGCGTGATAGGGGTCTACCCTTTTTGCATAGAGACGTCATTCATTCCTCAACTGAACAAGCTGAAGCATCCGCTAAGAATAGATTGATCATACCATATACCAACAGAAATAGTAGCATTAGAGGCATTATATATGACAATTGGAAACTTTTACAGATGGATGATACTATTAAGGGGCTGGTAGAAGATAGACCCAATATAGCTTATAGGAATACTAAGTCCCTTAAGAGGTTGCTGTGCTATGAGAAGCCAAAGGCCAAACGGTTCCATTCACATAGGATAGGTACGTTTGGCTGTCGGCATTGCAATCAGTGTAAATATATAGCTGAAGACAATACTTTTGTACATCCTTTCACTGGACAGACTTATCCGTTCAATGGCTATGCCGATTGTAGGACAACGGACTTAATCTATATAGCTCAGTGTCAGACTTGTATGCTGTTTTATGTGGGGATGACCAATAGAACCCTACGTGAGAGAATAAGAGAGCATTTATATGCAATCTATAAGGAGAATACCAATAATGCTCTAGCTAGACATGTGTTAGAACATGGTTCTTCACATGGTTTTAAGTTTAGGGTTATACAGTTAGTAAATAGATCTAAAAGACTAGGGAATGTCAGGGTGCACACAGAAGAAGTGGAGAATAGGTGGATCTTGAAGTTACAGGCCCATAGATATGGCCTGAATGATAAGATCACGTTGAAACCTTTTCTGGCATCAAAACCTATGAAACACTAAGTGATTTCCATGATGTAACTAAAAATATAGAAAAAAAATATATATATAGAATGAAGTTAATGTCTTTTGTTATTTAGGTTGCTCCTTTAATTTAGTGGGTGTTGTAAGCACAGATTGATTAATTGATAAGTAATAAGTGCTATGAAGATGTATTTAAAGATGTCCATTTGTGAATGTATTATTGAAGTCTGATGAAGCGTCAGGA
Source organism: Protopterus annectens (assembly GCF_019279795.1). Lineage (NCBI taxonomy): Eukaryota > Metazoa > Chordata > Ceratodontiformes > Protopteridae > Protopterus > Protopterus annectens. The sequence continues at coordinate 195,364,889 of NC_056739.1, forward strand.
AGACGTGAAAGCGCTTACCATTTTATACCGGTTCTCACAGTAATTTTTTATCGTTTTTTATTGTGAATAAATCTTTGGATTTTACCACAGCGAGTGTCATTCAGTGGATGGTGTACCTTTTGTTTTTCTATTGGATGGACTTTTGCTTATGAAAGGTACTTTACTTTGCGTTTGGTTTCTTTTACTGTTTTACATCCATAAACTTTATCTTAGGCCTTCCTCTTTTCCTGTTACTTGGCAGCTTCATCCACTGCTGATATAATGATATAATTTCACTGATCTCAGAGTAAGAATAACAAAGTAAGAAGGATTGTTTAAGTGAGCCTCCAACAAAGAGATTGCAGAGAGGCATGCTGCCCCACAAGCATTTTGTTTGATTTCTGGTGCATTTTCTCAAGTTACTCTGTAGCTATGAGTACATATGTTGCATGTATCTGCATACGCAGGCTGTGACTTGCGAACAATTTTTTCGCTGGATATTTGTGTTCCAAGGCATGCAGCCTTGAGAAATCAAATTAAATCCATGCTACATGGCCTATGCCCCTTCATCTGAATAAATGTTTACATCTCTGAAGACATACATAATCATATAATTTCTCTGATAGACTCTTCTGTAGACATGAATCTAGATTCATCTTATTGTCACATCACAACCCTTTAGATGTATACTGGTCCAGTCATGCTATACCCAAAAAAATCATTTGGGGTGGTGGTGTTTTAAATATTTGCTTTTTAGAGATATTCAAACCTACAGTACAGTTAGCTGAATAATAGATCAGTGACACTTTTCCTAGTCCCTTGACGATGTGCAACTTCAGAGTTGGTTGTATTTGTTTATGGGAACAGAGGGATGTTCAGGGTCTTGCACCCCACCTTCATAAAAGTGTGTTACTAACAACCTGTTTCACTGAATGCATCCGAATCCCACCTCCATAAAAGTGTGTTAGTAACAATTTGTTTCACTGAATGCATCTGAATCCCACCTCGATAACAGTGTGTTACTAACAACCTGTTTCACTGAATGCATCTGAATGAATTTCACTGCAGTACAGTATGTGGGCATAAATCATATAACTCCCATTCTCAGCATTCCATCCTAAATAGATCCTGTGTGATATCTGCAGCAACATCCTTCAACGCACAAGAAGAGCAGCATCACTCTCGTTACACACTAGTAACAGTGTAACAATGATTAATGAATGGTTTTTTTTATCCTCCATTTTGTGCTGACTGTACATACTGTTACCTGCTTGGTCCTGACATACGTGATAGTAAAATAAAACCATCTGAAGGGTATTAGCTCCAGTCCTGTTTTTACATCATCTCAGTTTGACTTTATATAAAGTAATGAACAGATAGCTGCATCGTTTAAATTGCTCCATCTACAGAAGAATTAAGTCTTAGCTATGACTAAAGAGGCTCATGTTCAAGCAGTAAGCCTGGTCATGGAAGGAGTCAGTAAGAGATGCGGATGACCAAATTAATGCTGATTCGTCTGTCCAGTGTAGGGTGGGCATCCTACCAGGTTGCATTTCCCCATAGATGCTCACAGCCCTAGCTAGGGATACAGGGTGACAAGGAAGCTTAGGCAAATCTTCTACAGTGGAGACAATCACATGCAGATGGACTGCACTGACATCACTGCATACGGGGGGGGGGGCTTAAGGGTAAGCCAAAAGTATAATACAAAACAAGGATGCAGTAATCTCCTCTCAGTCATATTGTTTAGATTAAGGGCATGCACTGATACACACCAGACAGTGGATGATGGGGTGAGACACCAAAACAAAAGTAAAAAATAAAATAGCTACATTTGAGTTTTCAGAAGCTCTGCTAGTGTATAACAGATGAACAGTTCTAAACTAAATTATTGAATTAAGCTTATAACAGGAACATTTAATATTTGTAGAAAAAAAAATCTGCTGGCACATTACAAATAACACTTTCAAAACAAAGATCAGTAATTTGCCAAAAATTAAGTCAAATAAACAATCAATAAATAGTACCAAAATGCCATACCAGAGGTGTGTGTGTGTGTGTGTGTGTGTGTGTGTGTGTGTGTGTGTGTGTGTGTGTGTGTGTGTATATATATATATATATATATATATATATATATATATATATATATATATATATATTTATACATATTTTTTTTTTCCTTGCTTCTCCGAAGAGTATCTGATAGTCCACTCAGTGAGGTCTCACAGATTTCAACTTGTCAGATGTTAAGTTGTATGAAAAGCATTTTTGTAGGAGGCAAGCTGTCCTGTATCCTCCACACCCCCAAAGTTCTGTACAGTAATACCATGGCAATACAAAAATGAGGAAAACGAAAAGACCATACTCAGAACTATCACCATCAGTGCATGCTTTAGAAACTGCGGTGTCATTGATTATGTATGGAAAACAGCAATCTGGGAGTTCAACATTAGGGAGCTGAACTTGACCACAAGAAACCTCATCCACTTCAAACTGATGCTGAAATGATTCAGCTTGCAGTAATGTTCAGTTACTGGACAGACTTATTTTTTTATCCCTATCCCTAGCAATCACTGGACCACGTTCCCTGTCAGTCTAGTTCCTCACTGCTGCTGGTATTAGAAGGCACTAAATTGAAGAAGCAAGAGGTGAAAGTTGTGACCATTATCCATTGGGATGATGGGAAATTATTTGATCCTGATACCTCTCTTCCTATCAGCTAGTAGGCCAAGTCCAATTACTGACTATGCCAAACAACTGTAATCATGAATATCTGCACAGAAATGATGTGCTAGTACTTCTTGGCCAGAGTTCTGCTCCTAAACTCTGTCTGTGATAGCCCAGTACTAGACCTTGAACAGGTAACACTTCTGTGGTGGCACTTCTGGGATTTCAACTGAGCCTTCCCCAAGTACAGGCAAGCCATCTTTAACCACTCACTCACTCTCTCACTCACTCACTTACACACACTCTTCCTCTCTCTCTCTCTTATCCCCATTGACACCTCCAACACTTAAGTTGCCAGTCAAATCCAGGTCATCAGGGGTATATCAGAATGAAAAGCTTTATGCTATAGAGCTGGAAGAGAGAAGAATGCTCTTGATGGTAGGCTTGCACATTGTTTTTTCTTTTTATCCCGCATTACACTTCACCAAAAGCAGATAGATCTATAAATAATATGCCTTCACTTATCTAAAATATTTAATTTAATTTCTGTTTTGTTACTCGTGTAAAAGTTTGTTAGCCAAAATGTCTTTTCAGAGGTAACTTGAATGAAAAGTTCAAACATTTAGCATACAGCAGAACAAGTAATGAAACTCCTACATTATTAGTCATGTAATTTAAGTAAATAAATACATGTGTGCATCAGAGTTATATAGCAAATATTTAGTACGCATTTGTTGCTTCTTACACAAACCAGTGTCATCGTAAAAATGATGGCAAACTAAAGCAGTGGCTAGCAGATTAGAAGGCTCTAGGCTGTACACCTATGACTTACACTTGTAATTTTATTCTCTTACAAACACTATTGTGTACAGGGAAGAGGTGTTTCACTTCCAAGGTGCCAACATTATGTTGAGTCACAGATGTCCCAGCTTCCTGACATGGCAGTAATTCAAGTGGATCTTAATCATGTTGTTGATGAATAGTTGAATTTCAAAAGTAGTGTTTATTAAATGTGCATAAATATAAAATATGAAGAAATTCAGCAGCATCCCCTTAAGAAACTCTTTGCACTTAAATCCTTCTCTTAAAGATATCATCTTCTGTCCCTCACTGACTTGTATTTCTTCACAATTATAGATCTACATTTCCCATAACCCCTTGTCAAACTATGTTCTTATACTTGCAGTGATATTTTTTCATAGTTCATCATACATGTAATACATTGCTTACTTATCCATTTCCATAATTCATTCTCAGTACAGTCAAATATGAAGAAAACCCCGAACTCCAAGGGGTGAGCACTTCTGAGGCAATACTTAAGTCAGTAGCTTGTAAGTCAAAATTAGTTTGAACTCTAAGGACAATTTATAGTGGTATCGATATAAATGGGTCTGTTCAAGAAGTAACGTAATTGGTTGGAGCAGTAAGAACAAAAACCTTTGATCACACATGCCAAACTGCAATAGTAACCATTGAGTAGAAGTCTCATTACTATATTTGTGCTGTTTATTAATTTATTTTTTTATTTTTTTATTGGTTGCTTCATAAAATTACAATAATTTTAGAAGTCATCTAATTGGGTTTACAATGTACAATAGCTAAATGTTGATAATAACCATTTTAAAGAATCATTAAAAAATAAACACAATAAAATGCATCAAATATTTACAGTGATGCCTCAGACCAAGCTCAGTGTTTATTGTGCCATGACCTTTAATACTTTAAGCCATGGATTATGACATGTGCTCCTTTGAAAAGATCTCAATTTCTTAGTTTCAGTATCTCTGTTATTTATCTCTTCCATAAGTTGCAGAAAGTCTTCAAATAGAGGAGAGACACTTTTCTTCCAGTTTCTCTTAATGATTGTCCTTGCAACAGCTATAACAAACCACATTGCATAGTGCTGATAACTCTTAATAACTGAGGCTATTGTAGCATTCAACAGAAGTTTAAATACCTTGTAAGGCAAAATTTGTCTGACCATAGAGCTTGCAAAGTACTGAATTTCCTCACAGAATTAATATATGCTTGCAATTAGCTTTTAATTCTATGCTACAAGTCCGACAAATGATTTTTTCAGTCTTAATTCTTTATGTCTTATCAGAAGTACAAAAAGCATGATGTGCACGTTTCCAGCCATAGATACCCTAAAACAGGACTGTAGCTGTCTTACTAATGGAAACTTGTGTTAGCTTTTTATCCTTATAAAAATGTTATTTATCTCCTTTTGAAAAATCAAGTTACATAAGTTTCCATTTAATTTCTCCCTATGAGATTAGTGGAATAGCAAAAAAAATATATAAAAAAATAAATAAAAATAAATAAATGAAAAGGATCCATATTCCAATATGTAATACCTCTGAAATGTAGGAGCTAACCAAGCAGCCAGGTCACAATTCAGCATCACAGCCCCATCCCTCCTCAGCTGAGGGGCAATTTAAAAAAAAAAAGCTCCATGATCAGGAACCAGTTTCCTGAAATTCTTTAGCCAATCACATCCCATTTCTGCACCCCATCCCTGACCCTCTTTCCTCAGATTTTAGTAGAAGAAAAAAGCAAGAGAGAAACAAATCTTTTTTTTTCTTCTAATTTTAAACTGTAGCAAACTGTTTGCTACAAATGTAGCTAGAGTTTATACCACACAGGGAGTGCTACTGTGCTCAGGTTTGACTGTAAATGCTAAACTGGACCTTAAAAGTCACTAAAGAGTGATCAGGATTGGTCTTGAACAGCCAAATATACCTCCTAACACTTTGCACATGGGGCATTTACCTCCTTCACCTCACCCTAGCTATGCTACTAGAAGTTTGAAAGAATATTAGAGTGAGGATTTGTTTTCACAGAAAATTTGATGCAAATATTCTGGCAGTCTAGGAGGATTTTTTTATTTTATCTTGAATTTCCATTTAAAACATGCCATCATAATCTAGTCATTTGATTCTGGGGAGAATTCATGTTTAATATTTGCAAAATATTTCAGTTCTGAACCATTAAAACAATTGTACCATCGTATGAACGTATTGTTCTTCATTTTTAAAGTATTGCCACCCTCTAGAAGTTCTTCAGTGATAAAAAAAGGAAATAAAAAGTGAAATCCAGTTTTTGTTTCTATATCACCTAAGATAACACTCCTAAAGCGTTTTAAAATACGTTGGCATAAGAGGGCAGTGTTGGAGAATACATATTATGCTGCAAATGTTGCATATAACCAACCACATTTTATTTGTAATGTCAGTAGAGGGCTGGACAATTTTCATTTCTTACGCCTAAATAGATCACTTTGTAGAATTTTCCAGTTAGCCTCATAATTATCTGGTCAGTAGACTATGACTTTAATCGAGGCAACTTTTGTGTATGTTTCTATGTTTTTTACGATGCTGTAAGAACCTCAAGAAGAGGTTGTTAGTTTTTTTTATTTGCAGCTTACTTGGGGAGATGGCAGCCTGAATCATATTCAGGATCTTGGGAAGCAATGTCATCTTTCTAAGCTAAAACCTTTCAAAGGTGTACATTTTCCTCATTCCATGCTTCTATTATTTTGGACAAGTCTTCTTGTAGTTTATTAACATTTTTAGCTCTTTTTTTCTTCCTAAGGTTTAGTGATTTTTGACCATAAACAGAATCTGTAAGCAATGCGTAATTTTGATTTCTATTCATACTTCTCAACTGTACAGATTTTCACAGAGTGTCCAGATTTTTTCCTCCTATTTTTTGGTCCATTTTTCATAAAATTGTAGTTGTTTGGCAAATCAATGGCAAATCATTAAAGACTGAAGTCAGAAAATAATGACAGACATTTGAGTTTCAGATTTCATATCGTTAAGAAAATCCATGCTAATGCTGTTATTCTATCAACTTTCTAAGTTTATAAGAGCAATATTTAAAAAATGTCTCTCTTCTGGGGCCTTAGTCCCCCCCCCCCATTATTTGCAGTAATTTACAGATTTCTTGTTCTAAGAGGTTGAGAGGTATGTTCCTGTTCAAAATGAATTTTTTTTTATTATTGATAAAATGTAGACTTAAAACTTTCACAAAATCCTCAATAATTATACATATTTATTTTACCAAAAATGTGTCGGTTATAGTTAACATTATGTCATCTGCACATAATTTTAGACTCCACGTCTTCTCCTGCTCCACGTATCCCCTTAATATATCAGTTTTGTTTTATTGTCAGTGAAGAGTTTCTATAGCCAATGTAAATAAAGTAACAGACATGGGGCAACATGTTAAAAGCCCTTCCTAATTTCTAAAATTTCAGACAGAAAAGGTCCTAATTTAACAAATGCTTTGTTATATACTTTTCAACAATGAAATAAAATCCTTAGGAAAGTTATACAACTGTAATACTTTAAATAAATAATCCCATCTAACTGTGTCAAATGTTTTTCCACATCAAGACTTATAAAGGTAGACACACTGATTTATTAGTGGATATTATATCCACTAATATTAAGATTGTTTTAATATGTTCTTAATATTATCTATTATTATTATTAAATCCAATTTGATCATTGTTTACTAGTTTTGAAATAAATACTTTCATTCTATTGGGTAAAACTGATATTAAGATTTTATCATCTTTATTTAGTAAAGATATTGGTCTATACAATGAGCATTTTGCAAAGTGTTGTTTTCTTTTGGGATTAGTATGATAAGTGACTGTTTCCAGGAGGGAAATACAATTGCTTTTGTTTGAATGTCTGATAAGATATTTTGGAAAAGGTGGAATACATTAATTGGAAAAATGTTATATATCTATAGAATTATGCCATCTAAGCCGGGGGTTTTTAGTTTTAAGTTCTTTTATTTTATTTACGATTTACTTTAGTTTAACATTTTCAAGAAGATTCTCCCTGTCTACTTTTGAAATTGTTGGTGATAGTAATTTACCTATAAATGTTTCAAAGCAGAGACTTTCTATAGGACTAAGTCCATCATATCAGTAATTTCTTTATAATAAGCTCTGTATTCTGATTTTTCTCCCTCTTCCATTTTTGGCTTTTTGTCTGTGTATCTATTGATTTCATTTGTATAATTAGATCATACTGAAATGTTAACCCTTCTTGCTAGGTCATAAATACCTTTAGGAGTTAACATATAATCATAACTAATTAGTCTTTCAAGAGCTAGAGCAGTTTTATGACTTGACATATCTTGGTATTTTTATTTAGAGACTTTATATGATCTAGAAAGGATGTAACACATTTCTGCAATTTTTTTGTTTATTGTAAGTTATTTTATTATTGTCACACCCTTCCATAAATATAGACTTTGAAAGTGTCCCATGCCAGTTTGTTTATATCATCTTTATTATTCATTTAAAAAAAAAATGTAAATTTCTTTAGTGAAACAGTTTCCTAAATTCCTCTCTTTTAACAAGGTATGATACAATATGGGAAGTGAATGCTAAACTCTTAAAACTGGTTATTAATTGAAATGAGGTAGCATTATGGTCTGAGAGTAGACATAAGATTATTTTGATTTTGAAAATTTCAGAAATGACATAGGAGATGAATCTTTCTTTCAATGTGAACCACATAACTATGAATAATGAGAGAAATCCAATTAATTAGATTATTTTAATACAAACGTATCCTTTAAACATAGAAGGTTAATCCAGCTTTTAAATGTCATAGCTGAGGGATCCTTAACTGCACTTGATTCTGATTTCCAAAATATGTAATTAAAGCCCCCCTCTCATAATAGTACCTTTCATATTGCTAAGAACTGTTTCCAAATGCTTCTTAGAAGATCTGAACCCCATGCAAGGAAACCGATATATATTAGCAAGAGTCTATGGCCTATTATTATAGTCTATTATCATTGCAAACTAAATGTCTTGGTCTTCCTTTGTTGAAATTACCTTTGCACTATCTGCCAATCTTTTTCATAGTACTGAAAATCCTGTTTTTTATGGTTGGATTGCATTGATATTTCATACGGAGAGCATTTGTATTTCTCCTTGCTCATTCTGTTAATATGGGTCTCCTGCAAATGACTTATGCTTTGTTAACATTGATGTACTAGAGTAATTCCCCTGTTTAGGGTTAGTTTTCAAGCCAGTTATGTTTTTTGACATGGAGTTTAATTCCATTTGAGGTTATTGATAGGTATATTTAATACTGTAACATTAAACATCTCAGGAGCATGTTTCAAGCTTGACTTATGACTCATCAACTTTCTTCCACGAAATAAGCATAAATCTATCGTACAAGGTTATTAGATTATATTTGGCCTTCTGCATCAAAGAAAGAATGAAAATAAGAAAAAATAAAAAGTATAAAAATATATCAAAAATATTATAATTTTAGAAGTTTATTAACTATATTCCTGAAGTCTATTCAGACTCCTGGCCTGAGTAGAAAGTTATGACCAAGCTAACCTAAGAAATTCAACTAATTGTAGCCAATTATATCTTCACTAATGGAAATATTTATTGAGGCAGACCTAATGCAGCTGACAGTGATAAAATTAGATAAATAATATTGCGTCATGTTTAACTAAGCTCCTCATATACATATGCCTTCTCAAATAGATTTCCCAATGAAAAATGAAAATGGACGTTGAAATGAGAATTTCAGTTGAAATAAAAATGAAATGTAAATGAAAATGTACATTGAGAACCTGTTTATTTTAAGTATTGCAATTATTTATATAAATCCATCAAATGCCCCCATGTCTCTTCTCCAATTACTGATACAGCTGGAGCTCTGCTACAAGGCCCTAGTCTTACAAGTACACTGAGAATGTTTTCATTGTATAATGTAAACACATTTATCATGAAGGATCTTGCTGTGTATTAATTTAATCAGTGTAATACATGCCTGCTCTGTGACTGACAGTCTCTGTGAAATAGTCCGTGCACTCTAAGGACCTCTTACTAAGTTGGCTACTGCCCCCTTTTTCTTGACTAGTAGAGTATACTGCATATGCCAGTTTTTATCCCAGAAAGAAAAAGGAAAATATATAAAAAGTACAACACCAGGAATAAGAATGGACCAGTACAATAAAAAAAATCCAAGTAAAAACCAACAAAAGTACCAAAGTCCAACACAGCAAACTGGCAAGATAAATAAACTAAAAACTTTAATTCAGAACAGTAAGCACTTTCATGGTGTATCAAACGGCTTCATCAGACTGATTCTTGCAAATACACACTAGGTTTAAGTAGCTAGCATAAAATCAATTAACACCATCACTAAAAACATTTTAAAGAAACAGTCTCCAAATAGTATAACTTAAATAAAAACATTAAGAAAAAGCTCGTATATAAAATAAAAACTGACAGAAATACAAAATATTTAAAAATCTCAGTGTTTAAGTGGTCTTGCCTTTAGAATGGTTTTAATGAAACAACCTCATTTAAACCTGGTTCTTTATCTGCATTCAGTGACAGAATCCATTTCTGTTCAGCAGATTCTGTCCTGTTCCTAATACCCCCCCCCTCTTAAATTCTCTGAAATTATTTCGAGCACCAGAAAGCTAAAGGTATGGCCAGCACCAAAATTCATTATATGTTTAGCAAGGTCATTTGTATCTTTCTTATTTTTAATGTCCCTCTGATGCTCCGAGATTCTGTCCTTAAACTGTCTGTTACTCGTACCTATATAAAATGCAAGGCACTTAGCACAATAACTAAGATATACTATATTTCTGGTCTTACAGTCAGTGTAGAAATCTATTTCTACCTCAGACTTACTATGTGAATGTACATAATTCATACCTGTATGAATAAACTTAAAGGCTGTACAATTAGGTTTGTGGATGACATTTTCTTTTTATGGAATGGATCACCTGAGACCCTTGTTGAATTTGTAGAGATTGTGCATCAATCTATAGGCTTTCTTAGATTTACATTTAAATATTCCTGGGAACAAATTGAACTTTTAGATGTTATGATGAAATCAGACTTTAACGACATGGAGACTAGTATTTATAGAAAATCCACTTGGAGGAATTGTCTACTTCATAAGAGTAGTATGTACCCCAGGCATATTCCTAAGAATGTGATTAAGGGACAAGTACTTAGGGTCATGAGACTCCATAATGAAGATCAACAGCTTAATTTAGCACTTGAGTCTCTGAAGAAAGACTTCTTAGATAGAGAGTGTTCAATAGAAGAAATTGATAGATGCATAACATATGCATTTTAACAGAGACAAAGTAAAGGAAGGCCCTATTTCTCTAAACCACTGTTAAATGAAGGTATTCAGATACATGAAAAAACAGACATCCTTATATTTCCTTTAACATACTCATCAGATATCTACAGATTCTATGATATCATCAAATGTAATTGGGACATTTTAGATACAGTGGATGAACTAAGAAGTGTTATAGATACAGTGCCACACTTCTCTTTTAATAATAATAGATCATTGAAGAGGCACCTATGCTATAACTGGAGCCATCTTGGCTTACTCAGCCCATTCCATTCAACTCATGGTGTGTCTCATTTGACCACTGTCCCTGCAAATGGGTCCTCTCTCAGTCCCCCACTTGCTGAATCCTTGGCCATTGACTGCATCTGCAGTGAAGAAACCAGCCACAAGGACTCAAGGGCTTTAAAAAGAAAATAAGTTACTTGACCACTGTCCCTGCGAATGGGTCCTCTCTCAGTCCCCCACTTGCTGAATCCTTGGCCATTGACCGCATCTGCAGTGAAGAAACCAGCCACAAGGACTCAAGGGCTTTAAAAAGAAAATAAGTTACTTGACCACTGTCCCTGCGAGTGGGTCCTCTCTCAGTCCCCCACTTGCTGAATCCTTGGCCATTGACCGCATCTGCAGTAAAGAAACCAGCCACAAGGACTCAAGGGCTTCAAAAAGAAATAAGTTACTTGACCACTGTCCCTGTGAACGGGTCCTCTTTCAGTCCCTCACTTGCTGACTCCTTAGCCAATGACCACATCTGCACTGAAGAAAACAGACACAAGGACTCGAGGGCTTTAAAAAGAAAATATGTTACTTGACCACTGTCCCTGCAAAAGGGTCCTCTCTCAGTCCCCCACTTGCTGAATCTTTGGCCATTGACCACATCTGCAGTGAAGCAACCAGACACAAGGACTCAAGGGCTGTAAAAAGAAAATAAGTTACTGTAGATGTCTAGCTATGTTTCCCTCTTAGCCTGCTACTGTAGAAAGTACCTGGTCTAAAGCAGAAATAACTGGCTCTGCCCACGGCTAGGGACAGCAGCTGCTCCCCACCTCCATCAGCGGCTGACTCACTTACTGACTCCTTGGCCAGTGACCACATCTGCAGTGAAGAAACCAGACACAAGGACTCGAGGGCTTTAAAAAGAAAATATGTTACTTGACCACTGTCCCTGCAAAAGGGTCCTCTCTCAGTCCCCCACTTGCTGAATCTTTGGCCATTGACCACATCTGCAGTGAAGCAACCAGCCACAAGGACTCAAGGGCTGTAAAAAGAAAATAAGTTACTGTAGATGTCTAACTATGTTTCCCTCTTAGCCTGCTACTGTAGAAAGTACCTGGTCTAAAGCAGAAATAACTGGCTCTGCCCACGGCTAGGGACAGCAGCTGCTCCCCACCTCCATCAGCGGTAAATACATTCCCCAGTTAAACTTTTTCTTTTTAGTTATCAGTAAACCAAGAAAAAGCTCTAGGCAAAAAAAAGGTAACCCAGTAGATACACTGGAATTGCCCACTTGTAAAATAGAGGCAAAAAGGTACTTAAACTGCCACTTTTTGTCTGCTTCAAACTAGGTACCTACCCAGAAAGGACACAGCTGAAATCAGGTCTATAGATTGTTTTTCCCTACTAGATTCTAATAACTCCTAACAATTTGGCTATTTAGACACTTACAGCTATTTAGACACTTACCCTGCAATCTTAAGCCTGAGGGATTCTAGCCCACTCCCTGCCCCCTATTCCTACCTGTCCCAGTACCTCTACATTTATTCTTAGCCTTAAGCCCACCCCTAATTACCACCATTTAGGCTACACCACTAGTCACCCCCTCCCCCTACATCCAACACAATCATACTACTACCTAATATAATAACAATCCTATCCTGTGTAGTTCTAGCTCACATTACATCCTACCAAGACTCCACAGTTACATGCCCCAAAAACATCCACTGTACTCTCTCAACACCCTCGCTCAAACATTTGCACTATAAATACACAACCCCTGCCACCAAAAACATCCTCCCATATACACACACTTCATTACCTAACACACTCAAAAATAAAATATCCCTAAGATACCATAAGCAATTTACTATGTATATAAAACATATCCTAAACACCCTCTATAAACTAGCCCTCACTGGAGACATCCATCCAAACCCTGGTCCTCCCAAATCCAACCCAACCACAAACCCTAGTCCAAGCAGCTCCCCCACACAACTCAACTCCTAGCCAACAAAAAAACAACATACCTATTATAATGTCCCTAAACATCAGAAGCATATGCAATAAAATCCAAGAACTACATGCCAGTATAAGCATATATTCCCCAGATATTCTCTTCCTAACTGAAACCTGGCTCAAACTTCATATCAAAAGTAAGGAAATACTTCCACCTGAATACAACATCCTTCGCATAGACATATTGGCCAAAAAAGGAGGTGGTGCAACATTGATATTTAAACACCACCTCAGTATTCAACTCCTGAATACATCTGCCCCTCACCACAACAATGAAGAAATCCTTTATGCCAATCTCAAACTAAACCTAAACAAAACAATCACTATCATACTTCCCACAGGGCAAAATATTACACCCCTAGAAAATCTCTTGAGCTGGGCTACTCTATCTCTACCCCAGGAAACCATCATTCTCGGCAACTTTAACATCAACTGGCTATCCTGTAATAACAATCTCCCAACTATTCACCTTAATCTCCATGGGTTCCCTCAACTCATCCAATCCCCTTCCCAAATCAGCAAAAACCCTAACAATCATACCTTACTTGACTGGATCCTAGTCAACAAAGCCCCTCACTCTTACCTAGCAGCCTGCTTACCTTACAGTCTTAGTGACCACTCCCCCCTTTCCTAATTTGGCACCACAGAAACAGTCTCAAGCCCATTATCCACAGGCAAATACAGAACAAGTCCAACTTCAACCCCAACTCCTTCATCTCCTCCCTGCAAAAAATTAACTGGTCACCACTAAAATACCTCAACCTAGATGAGGCTGTCCACTTCTTCAACAGTACCTTTCTCTCCATCCTAAACACTCATGCTCCTGTAAGAAATGGCAAAGTCAGATCCAGGCATGCTCCATGGTTACAAAAGACCACCAAAACCCTAATGGAATCCAGAGATAAGGCCTGGGAGCACTGTTGACTAACAAAAAATAACTCAGATAGGCAATCATTCCTTGAACTGCACAATAAAGCCAAAAAGCAAATAAAATTAGACAAATCCCTCTACTATAAATCCACCCTAAACTCTACCAACCACAACCCTAAGCAATTCTTGTCCACTATTAACACTATCCTCCACCCAGGAAAGGTTGATACCCCCCAGCCGTCCATTCCCCCCTTCTCCAGCAGTATTGCTGAATCCTTCAACAAACACTTCACTTAAACTATAACATCTCTAAACAACAAAACTTCTCTATAACAGATCCCCAACTCCTAACCCTAACCCCCCCCACTCCTCTTTTCTTCTTCACCTCAGTACTTACCTCCAACATAAAAAGACTATTGCCAAAACTTAAACCCACCAAACTCACAGCTGACAACCTCCCCTCTGAATACTTGAAAATTGCAGCTGATAAAATAGCCTACCCAATTTCAATGCTAATCAACCATTCCATAACAGAAGGCTATGTTTCCTCAATATGGAAAATATCCCACATCATTCCCCTCCACAAAGGCATCCCCTCCACTGACCTCTCCACTTACCACCCCATTGCTATCCTCTCCCCTCTCTCCAAGATACTTGAAAAATTTATCAGCACCCAGGTCTCCAACTACCTGCTAGCTAATAATCTCCTCTCCAAAACCCAACATGGTTTTAGGCCATATCACAGCACTAGCTCTGGTCTGTTCTCCTTCACCAACACTATACTTCATCACAAAAACAATGGCCTCTTCTCTACTGCCGTATTTCTAGATCTCTCAAAGGCCTTTGACATGGTATCTCATGAGCTATTACTCTCTATTCTCCCCAACCTCTCCTTCTCACAATCAGCCTGCAACTGGTTCCACAGCTATCTACATGGACACCAGCAATCAGTAATCTGGGACGATAACCTATCACCTCACCTCCCAGTTACTCTTGGAGTTCCCCAAGAGTCTATCCTTGGCCCTCTGCTATTCTCACTTTTCACTGACAACCTACATACAGCCACCACACAAGCATCTCTTATACAGTACACAGATGGCTGTACTCTCATCTGCTCTGCCTCCACTCTACCAGAACTACAACAAATCACACAGGAATCATTCTCTTCTGTAGAAAGCTGGCTCTTCAATGCTCAGCTCCTACTCAACCCAAGTAAGGCAAAACTTCTCCTGTTCCAGCCTTCCAAACCCACCCAAAACACCACCCATGCCATCATCTCTCCATCAGAACACAAAATTACCTGGTGTGGAACTAGACAACAAACTTAGATTTGACACCCACATATCTCTCACAATAAAAAAGTTCACAAGAAACTTGGTGCATTATATTGAAGCTGCCAATTCCTAACCAAGGTGAGTAGAATCTCCATAGCCAATCCCCAGCTAATCCCCACCCTACTCTATGCATCCCCCATACTTACCAACCTTAGACAGACAGACCTACACAAGCTGGGTGCTTGTTATAACAAAATTGCTAAATTTGCCACTGGAACCTCCTAACGCAGCCATCATTGTATCTCCCTTAAAGAACTAAATTGGCTAGAACTCCCACAACTCCTTCACTTTAATCAACTCACCCTCACTCATAAACTTATTAACCACCCCCATAACATCCCTTCCCTTCAAACCCTATCACTCCACTAGGCAATTAAGATCAAGCAACAAAAATCAATTCACTATTATCAAACCCAAAAACCCAGCAGGAGAAGCCATATTTTCATGTACCATATCTAAAATGTGGAACAATCTTCCACCCTCTATAACTACTCTACCTTCCAACAGCCTTTTCAAGACTGCACTCAAATTCCACTGAAATTTGCACTGGCTTTGTCCTTGTTCTAATCCAGACTACCACCCCCACCCTTACCCCCCAACCTAGACTCGTAACCCAACTATACTACCACCACTACTAACCACAATCAGAATTAGCTAGTTGTCTTTACATACTTTAACATCTTGTCTGACAACTTTGTTACTAATATTATAAACAACAAGAAACTATCTTAACTTGCAACATTTACTGTATATACTGTTGATAATCAATATATTGTTATTGTGTTAAAGCCAACAACCTGTAATGTTGTTTACTATTGCTGCACCTTCGTATCTCTATTTATCATGTACACAATGTGGAGCTTTTCTCCCCGGGCATCCTCTGACAAAGGACCTGCATCCAGTCAGAACCTCCCGGTAAACAAATGTAAATAAAATAATAAAATTAAATAATGCATCCACTACTATGAAAGTTTTAACATTGACTAGGAAAGGTACTTTTAAATGTAGGAATTGTACAGCCTGTAAGTTTATTCATACAGGTATGAATTATGTACATTCACAAAGTAAGTTTGAGGTAGAAATAGATTTTGGCGCTGACTGTAAGACCAGAAATATAGTATATCTTAGTTATTGTGCTAAGTGCCTGCATTCTATATAAGTATGAGTAACAGACAGCTTAAGGATAGAATCTTGGAGCATCAAAGGGACATTAAAAATAAGAAACATACGAATGCCCTTGCTAAACTTATAATTAATTTTGGTGCTGACCATACCTTTAGCTTTCTGGTCCTGGAAATAATTTCAGAGAATTTAAGAGGGGGGGGTGGTATTAGGAACAGGACAGAATCTGCTGAACAGAAATGGATTCTGTCACTGAATGCAGATAAAAAAAAACAGGTTTAAATGAGGTTGTTTCATTAAAACCATTCTTAAAGGCAAGACTAATTAAACACTGAGATTTTAAATGTTTTGTATTTCTGTCAATTTTTATTTTATATATGAGCTTTTTCTTAATGTTTTTATTTAAGTTATACTATTTGGAGACTGTTTCTTTAAAATGTTTTTGGTGATGGTGTTAATTGATTTTATGCTAGCTACTTAAACCTAGTGTGTATTTGCAAGAATCAGTCTGATGAAGCCGTTTGATACACTGTGAAAGGGCTTATTGTTCTGAATTAAAGTTTTTGTTTTATTTATCTTGCCAGTTTGCTGTGTTGGACTTTGGTACTTTTGTTGCTTTTACTTGCATATGCCAGTTATTTAGCCTCAGGAAATCACAGAAAACCAGTTGTACTTTCTCTTTGTTGATTGCGTTGTACTGGCCATAAACTGAGTGCTTTCAGTTCTACTTTGACCTGAGGGTGGAATTACCCAACATAATCCTGATGTTTTTGCTGTAACTGAAACTTGGCTTAAACTCAGCATAAATTACTTTGAAGTTACACCTCCTGACTATAATATCATCCATAATGACTGTCTAAAGAGGAAAGGCGTTGGTATTGCTTTAATATTTACCAACACCTACCATATTTCCCCTTATAGCAAACCAACACCAAAATTTAGTTCAGCAGAGCTTCTTATTTCTTTCCACAAAATAAACAATTACAAACAAATATGTACTGCTGTCCTGGCAACAATACAGCTATACTGGAAGATATCCTACATTGGATACCCATAACAATTCCACAAAAAAAATACTACTAGGTGATATGAACGTCAATTGGTTGGACATAAACTCTAACCCTCCCCCATTTAGAATGAACTTATATCGGTTCACATAACTTTTTAATGGCCTCACATATTATTGCAAGAGATCAAATTCCCTGTTAGACTGGATTCTAGTATCGGACCCTAGCAAATACACCACCACAGGTACAATGTAAGACTCTCTCAGTGATCATCTCCTAATCCATACGACCAGAGATCTCACACATCCACAGTTAAACTGCATATTTATAAAACAACATGCAACCTTTTCAGGTTTAACCCAGAAATGTTCATTCCTACACTGTCATCTATTAACTGGAATTTCCTAAAAATCCTCCCTTTAGACAATGCTGTAAATTAATTCAGTACAACTTTTCCAAATATCCTAAATAACCCTGCACCTCCTAGAAGGAAGAGACTAAAAACAAATAATGCAATTTGGTTATCCAAGAAGAGTAGAATGCTAATACGGGATAGATGAAAAGGTTGAAAAGAACGGCACAAATATAAAACACCTCAATATCGTGAAAATGTCAGAATGCTTTTTAATCATAATAAAAAGCAAATAAATGAAGACAAAAAATATACTATAATAACTTTCAGAATAATACTAAACACAACCCTAAAATATTTTGAACATCCATTAAAGAAATCTTGCAACCCAGCCAAAAATTCAACCCAATCCCCTCTCCTGATAACTCACCACTCAAAACTGCAATACAGTTCAACTCTTATTTTATAGATGGTATACCATCTCTAACCAAGGATTCCTCATCACCTAATCCCAACCTTGCTCAACAACCACATGTCACTATATCCACCTTCAAACCTGTGCCTACATCATATATAAAACTACTCTTAAACAAACTTAAACCATGTTCTTCTAAGCTGTTGAACTTCCAAGGGATTACCAAAAAATATCACCCAATAACATTACCTATCCTTTGTCCTCCTTTATAAATAGGTCAATCCAGGAATCCCATGTTCCCTCTATCTGGAAAAAGTTGCACATTATCCCTCTGCACAAAACAGGAAATTCAACTCTCGTCAAAACACTTGAAAAATGTATTCAAAAACAATTGCAAGACTATCTCCTGCAAGAAGAACTTCTATCCCCTTTTCAGCATGGCTTCTGTACTGCCCATAGTACTAGCACTGCCCTTCTAACTTATACAGATACTGTCATTAAGACTAGAGATAACAGCAAACTGGTCTCTTCCTTATTTCTAGATTTGTCTAAAGCCTTCAACATGATTCGTCACAGCAAACTTCTACTTCAAATGTCCTCACTAGGTCTGTCCCAGCCCACCCTCCTGTGCTTCAGAAGCTGCATATCTGATAGGTATCAGTCAGTAAAATAATACTTCACATTGTCTCCTTACCTCCCAGTCAACATTTTCACCAACACCCTCTATTCATCCATACTACAGGCCACCCTAATACAATATGCAGATGATACCACTCTCATTTGTACATCTGACAACATTGTACATCTCCAAAAAATTGCTCAGGAAGCTTTAACAGCCGCTGAAACATGGCTTTGTAACTAACAACTCATGCTCAACCCCAAAAAGACCAAACTACTCATTTTTTCCCCAAATCACTCTCTTGTGGAAAAAAATTTTAAGTAATTTCTCTTGATAATACAGCCATTGAAGTCACTTTTCATATACATACATACATATTGGATGAGAATCTTGCATTCGACCTGCATATACAAAATTGTACAATAAAAACTCATCATAAACTAAAGATGCTTTATAGAGCCAAAAACGTTCTCACTGATGCAACTTAAACTACTAACCTCTACACTTTACAAAAAATAAAACTTGAACAATGTTATAACAAAGTTGCTAAATTTGAAGCAAATATCTCTTTCAGAATCCATCACTGTATGGCACTGAAAAGCCTAAATTGGCTAGAACTGCATATTCAACCAGCATATACACAACATCTTACCACCTATAAAATTATCCAGCATCCATCTGCCTGTCCGGCACTAAAAAATATTACACACAACTATGTTCCCAGTTGGTCATTGCAATCCAGTGACCAAAAACTCCTGTCTGTCTACAAACCTATCAAATCTGCTGGGCATTGTCTGTGATCGTACATGTTGCTAAGGCCTGGAACTCCTTACCTGTATCCATCAGGTCAGTACCCTCTTTCCCATCTTTTAAAACCACTCTGAAAGACATCCTAGCTAAAATATGTTTCTGTTCCTGCTCAAAACCAGGATAAACTATATCCCTAAATGTAAACAAGTACCTTTCCATTCCTTATATCTCCTTACTGTCCCTTCTTCACTTCCTTCCTTCCTTTCATCAAATTCTTTTCCCTGACTTTCACTCATAAGCCTGTTTTTCCCTCACTTCATATTGCAATTCCTGTTTGTATTAGACTAACTTACCTTTAATTTCTCTACAAACTCTCTAAAATTTCTCTAAATATTAAATGACTGTCATATAACTTGTCGATTCTTAACCAATGTCTTTATATTACGTTTAATTTATTATAATTATTTAAACTACAGATATTTTTGTTTTATTTTTGAAGACTGTAAAATTATTGTTCTTAAAATGTTTTGTAATAATTTGGAGCTTTTCTCCCCAGGCCTTTGCTAAAATGAGCTTCTACCCAGTGGGACTTTCCCAGACATCAAATGTCAATAAATAAATCAGTAGATACATAATCTAGGACCATAAACCCTACTATTTGTTTAAAGATGGCCACTGATTGTAGCGCTCAGATACAGCTTCCTTTCAGGGCTTACTGAGGTATCCCTACTGTCCTCCATATTATATGAATGAGTTGTTCATTGTAGAACCATATGCGTGAGTCCTTTGATCAGTACTTAGATAAAACTACCCAACTGCTACTGCAGTGGTAAAAATCCTATACAAAATTAGTTCCTTTCTTGTACCCATTGGCTTGCCTATAGTGTTCTTTAAATGTGCATCTCTGATGCAGCAGTCTGGTAAGAGAAACTGTGACTGGTTGATTTCTCTTTCCACATGGTTGGTTTCTGAATATTGGACTAGATTTGAAGGAAAATCAGGCAGTTTCTCTGGCAGTTTACAAGCAAAGCAATAAATAAGGTGTAAGCTTCTAAGTAAAACTGAATGCCTTTTTTATCTACATAGTTAAGCTTAAGAATCAGTATTTGGGATGACCGAAAAAATATATGGGCGGCACAGTGGTTTAATCATTCACATTGCTGCTTGGTTCCTCAGATCCATTTTTGGCCAGAGTACCTTCTCTTCAGAATGTCCATGTTCTCCCTTTTCTGCATGTTCTTTCACATGGTGATCTGGTTTCCTATCACATTCCAGGACATGCCACATGTTATTCGGTAATCCCACACATTGCTGGCAGATGAGAGTGGTGTGTGTGTGTCCTATAATGGATTGTTTGCATATACAGAATTGTTTTCCCTGAATGTGCACACTAAATGCTGGGATAGGTTATATACCATCTATGACACTAATTTAGATTAAGCTGATGACTGAAGAATGAATGAATAAAAAAATATCTTTAGGAGATGTCTTGGAGGAGAATCTTTGAAATTGTCCTAGCCTTCTTATTCTCTCTCTTTCATTCCCTAAACTCTAGTTTATACTTCCAGATGTCCTTCTGTATCACTGTTGCAGTATTCTAAACAGAATGGATGCCCTGCCCAGGGCAGCCTGACAATTGGCCAGTATGCCAAAGTCTGATGATTTTGCATGCGCTGTACATCACACTCATGCTCCCCACACAGAACATAGAACATAAAAGGGACATACAGATCACATAACTACTTTGCCACCAGTTTAACTGCCAGTATTACTAGTTGGTCTGAACACCCTGTTGCTGTGCTGAATGCCCAGCCACCAGATAAGTGCCCCGTTGGGGTTGTTTTTTTTTTTTTCTTTTTTTGGTCCTGGACTTTATTTTGATACACAGCGTTCATGTCATCCAAGAAG
Source organism: Protopterus annectens (assembly GCF_019279795.1). Taxonomy (NCBI): domain Eukaryota; kingdom Metazoa; phylum Chordata; order Ceratodontiformes; family Protopteridae; genus Protopterus; species Protopterus annectens. The sequence goes on from NC_056739.1 coordinate 195,386,306, forward strand.
GGAAAATGTCAGTCTGGGAAGCAGATTCCCCATAAGGGTCAGCACGAACATTGTCTCTCTTGTTTGGGTGCTTCCCATGACCATACCTCTTGTAGTATGTGCAAGTCATTTGTGCCTAAGTCTTCCCTGGCCATTTATCTTGAGAAGCAATGGCTTAAACAGTTAGCCCAGGAGTACCATGGCAGAATCCTTTAACCCTGAGATACTCCCGCTAGGTAAGAAGAAGGTCAAAGAAGTCTCAGCAGGATTCTTTAGCCTTTCAGCCTCCACTGGACATCCCTGTATAAGTGGGTAATAGCTCTGTAGGTCGTTTGACATCTGTAGGTCATTTGACATCTGCAACAGATTCTTCTGCCATGACCCTGTCAGAGGCCAGCATGGATACATCTTTTTACATATCCTCTGAGGCTTTACAGGCATCTGCTCCAGATGTCAAGGGGGAACCATTGTTGATTATCTCAGAGGGTCCCAGAGGGATTCCGCAGATATTGGTCAAGGAGGATGTTCCAAGTTCTCTTATCAAATCTCCCTAAGGGTCAGAACCTATGGTATTTGTTAGAGATGATGTCCCTTCCAAGACAAGACAAAAAATGAAGCATGTCTCAGTCTGTCTTAAGGATCCTCAAAGGGAATGGCAAGAGTTTACTCAGGGCTTACTTTCGGCCTTGATGGCCCTGAAGCCTCCTCAAAGGGGTTCAGCATCTGCTCCTCCTTGGACCTCTACCCCTTTTAAATGGCTTGGAAAACCAGATGATGATTTAGTATCTGATGAGGGCTCTGTGTCCTATTCTTCACTGATGCCTTCACCTTTGGCTTATGGTTCTGATGATGAGTAGTCTGTTAGCCCTGAGTATCCTTTTGAGGAATTGTCCTTTGGGGAAATAATTGCTAGGATGATGGAATACTTTAAGTGGAATTTTTCTCAATTGTCAGATATTCAGAGAAGATATTATGAGCTGCTTCATGTGGACACTCCTTATCCATTGGCAGTTTCTCCTGTGTTGACTGATTTATTAGAACTTTCATTGCTGCTTCCAAATCTTCTGATTCTCAGCCTCCTGCTCCTAAGAAACCTGATAGGCTCTATAAGTTTCCTAAGGCTTGTCAATTTTTATTTAAAATGTCCTTCTGCTGATCCTGCTGTGGTGTCACTTTCTTCTGCCAAACCTTCTAAGCTCTTGTCCTCTTCCAAACATGTGCCTTTTGATAAGGATAGTAGGTCAATGGAGAGGATTGGTAATAAAGTTTACACTACTTCTACTTTGGCCTTTAGGGCTGTTAATTACCAGACCCACATGACCAGGTATGCTCTGGCCTTAATTGCTTAGGCTCGTTCATAGGTTCATAAGTTCATAGGTAGGTACTAGGCTATTGGCCCTAGGGCCTATATAAGCCTAGCCAAAGGTACCCTGGCTTTCGCCACCCAAGAAAATTATTTTCCTGTGCCACTGTTGAGCAGAGCCACAGAAGTGATCCCCGGGGTGAATTTCCTATCCCCCATCCAATCATCAAGATTTTTCTTGAAGAGCGCTAATGAGGAGCTTTGTTTGATATAGATAGGTAGTTTGTTCCAGAGTATGGGGAGTCTCTGGGACAGGAAACTATCCCTCCAGCATGTTCTGTTTATTGTGGTAATGAGGTTTAGGTCCCTAGATCGTGTAGCCTGTAGGGATTGGGATTTCTTTAAGTGGAGCATGTCTAAAAGCTCTGGGTTTGACATAGCTTTGTGTGTTAGGCAGAGATTGCCTCTGAGTGGGCGATATGCAATGGAGTAAAGCTGCAGTTTTTTAAGACGGTCTGCATAGGGCATCTCTTTGAGGCCAGTAATCCTCTTTGTGAGGTATTTCTGTGGCCTTTCCAATTATTGTAGATGTCTTGTGAGGTACATACCAAAAGGGGCATTGTACTCTATAATGGGTCTAATGAGTGTTGAGAAGAGGGGAACAATGACCTCTTTTTTCCTGGATGAGAAACCTTTTGTGATGAGGTGTACCACATAGAAGGATTTCCTGACTACTGTGGCGATGTGATTATCAAAGGAGAGACTACTGTCCACCTGTGTCTCAAGGCCTCTTATCACACATTTGGTGTTAAGTAGACTGCTGCCTATGTGGTAGTTCATGGGTACTGAGTTTTTACCAAAAGGGATGACAATGCACTTTTTGGCATTTAGCTTGAGGCCATGGCTTTGACACCAGGCATCTGTCTCACCGAGACCCTTTTGTAGGATGTCCACATCTTTTGGAGTTTTGATTATGGCTACTAGTTTGCAGTCATCTGCGAACTTCATTATCCAAAGACTTTCTGTGTTGGCCTGTACTTCAGAGAAGTAGATACCAAACAGGAGTGGACCCAGGACTGAACCCTGTGGTACTCCACTTGTCACTGGTCTGAAGTTGGATTTGGAGTCTGCTACTTTCACAGTGTGGGTTCTGTCGGTGAGCCAGTTGGCAACCCATCTTGTGACATAGGGATTTATACCTAGTTTAGTGAGTTTATCTATAATTCCAGAGTGGGGGATGGTGTTGAAAGCCTTGGCGAGATCTAGATAGGCTGTGTGAACCACCTTACCCTCATCTACAGCTTTGGTGACTGCTTCAAAGAAGTCTATCAGATTTAGGAGACATTATCTGCCTTTTACAAACCTGAACTGGGTGGGGTCCTGAGTTTGGAGATTACCAATGTCATTGTTTATAAGTTCCATGATGATATACTCCATAGCCTTGCAGACCAGGCTCGTTAGGCTAATGGGGCTGTAGTTTCCAGGGTCTGTGGTGGCTCCCCCTGTGTGGAGTGGGATAACTGTTGCTGTGCGCCATTCAGTGGGCACATAGCCTGAGGTGAGGCTATGATTGAACATGGTGCTTAGGTGGGGTGCCAGTTCGTTCTGTAGTTCATGTAGAACACAGCCTGGGATGTCGTCAGGTCCCATGGATGCTGTGTTCTTGGCTTTGGATAGTGTGTTTTTTACCTGTGCAGCCGTGATTACAGGAACTTTGCATTCTTCTGGTATAGAGATGGGTTCTTTAGGGGATAACAGAGGGGTAAAGTTAGCACTGAACCTATCTGCCAGGATGTTGGCAATATCAGTTGGTTCTGTATATTTAGTGCCATTGTGCTATAACTCATAGCAGATCTGAGTGTTGCCATTGAGATTCTTGACATAGCTATAGAATGCTTTGTGGTTGCCTTTAGAGTCAGTGGCGATTTTGTTTTCATAACTAGCTTTGGAGGATTTTATGAGGGATCTCAGCTTCTTACTGAGGCTGACCAGGGAGTTTCTCCAATCATGGGATTTTACTCTTTTTTGCAACAGTTTCTTTCTTCTGTTGTAGAGTTTGTTTATGGCAGGGGACCACCAGATTGGCTTCCTTTTTTTGGAGGATAGCATCTTGGTTCTGTTAGGGATTGCACGATCCATGCACTCGTGTAAGTGCTTATAAAGTGCATTTGTCAGGTTATTTCTCACCTCCCTGATTCTGAAATCAAATCCTCTCCCTTATATATTTTAGATTCTGCTTCTCAAGTGGCTCACCACTCTATTAAGTGTAGCTATGATGCTGCTAATGCTTTTTCCAGGATTACAGCATTTCGGACTGTCATCAGATGTTAGTTAGTCTTGGCTTCATCTCCAGTCTTTGCCTGAGGACATTAAGGCCAAGTCATTGGATGCTCCTTTGGATAATAAACATCTTTTTGTGACTGTTGCTGCTGACCTGTTTAAGTCTCTTCAAGAGGAAGGTGAAGCCTTGGAGGACCTTAAACATATTTTTGTCTCTCCTATCCCTAGGTTTCAGTAGAATTACCCTTCTAGATCCTTCAAGGGCGGGAAAGGTGGTAGGCAGCCCCTCCCCCCCTCTGCTAAGGTTTCTAAGATTTCTATGGCACAGAAACCTCCTTTAGCTGATAAGCCTGCTTCTCTTTTAGACAATTCATCCCCCTTCTCTTAGACCAGGTTCCTTTGTCCCTTCAGCTTTCCCTTTGTCTTCCAAATTGGTATCTCATCACTTCAGACTCTTGGGTTCTAATATCATCCATCGGGGTTACATCACGGTATGGAAATCACTTCCTCCTTTTTCTGGTATTTCTCAGCCTCCAGTAGAGCAACTTCCTTCATTTCCCGTAGGTTCTGGGGTCCCTGGTGACCTATGGAACCATTCAACCTGTCCCCCTCTTCCCAAGTAGGAGAGGGGTTTTATTCCAGGATGTTACTGGTTCCTCAAGAGGAGGGCACTTGGAGACCTATTCTAGATCTCTCACTGTTCAACACCTTTATCAAGATCCCTTCTATTTGGATGCTTACTATTCAAACAGTGTTTTCTCTTTTACTACCCCAGGCTTTTCTGGTGTCTTTGGATATGAAAGATACTGACCGTCATATCCTTATTCAGTCTTTTTATCAGGAAGTTTTTATATTTCTCTGTGTCTTCTTTTTATTCTTAGTTCTGTGATTTGCCTTTGGCTTTTCTACTGCCCCAGGGGTATACACAAAATGCCAAGCTCCTGTGTTTGCTTTCTACAGGCTCCAAAGCTTTCAGATTTTTCCTTATCTAGATGACCTGTTGCTTCAGATATGTTCTGCCAGTCACCTCTTACAAGATATGGAGTTTACCATCTCTCTTCATCAAAGTCTGGAGTTCACCAACAACTTCCAAAAGTCTGTCCTAGTTCCCTATCAGGATCATGTGAATCTGGGGTGCAAGATTCAGACAGGAGGAATGTTGACTTCTCTTCCACTCCCAAAAGGTTTGTCATTGACAGCCTTCTTTCAGTCTCTTCTTTCTCTGACAGCCATGCCAGCCAGGGAGTATCTTTGGGCCCTGGGATTCATAGCCTCTTATATGCCAGTGCTTCCTCTTGCCAGACTGCATATGCAGAGCTTCAATGGTACCTTATGTCAATCTGGCTGCAGCACTGTCACCCTCTGGATTTCAATGCACCTCTGCTTCCCTGTCTAAAGAAGGAATTCAAGTGGTAGATTCAACAGTTTGCTCTCAACCCAGCCCTGCCCTTTCAGCCTCCAGTTCCTTCTCTAGAACTGTTCACTGATGCCTCAAACATGGGGTGGAGGGCTTCTTTTGATCACCTGAAAGTTCAGGGCATCTGGCCCCATCAAAAGTCAGGCCATATCAACATCAAAGAAATGTGAGGTCTGATTCTGGCCCTTCAAGCTTTTCACCCCATGTTTTCTCCAAAGCCGGATCAAGGTCATATGGGGCCCTAGGCAGGACACTGGACTGGGGCCCCCCTGTCACGTGACATCACAACATCATCGCCCCTCAAAAAAGTCTAAAATTAAATAAAATTTAAATGTCTCAAACATATTTATAAAAGAAGGAGCTAATGCAGTGCACACGATTTCAGGATAACATTTTGCTGACCTACTAGTGGTGTTTTTATACAGAGTTTAAACTAGTGCATGCACACATTAACAGCACATAGCAACTCCAGTGTGCTGAGGTGCCAACTTCCATGTGCATCTGCCCATACTATACTGTCAACTGCTACTCGTGTGTCATTCCGTCCCCTTTCCTGTGTATTATATATGTATGTGTGGGAGGAGAGTGGGACCAATTTTACCCTGGGTTTTCTGCTAATTATAAGGACAGGCCAGATATAAGGGGGCATAGGTTTCTGTACCCCTTTCCCCATGATCATTTTATATGAAAAGTTGCTCATATACCATCCCTAACAACACAATAGACACTGCAGCAAAAGCCTGCTTTTTATACTAGTTCATAGGATCATATGAAGTTACTAGGCTATTGCCCTGAGGCCCTTACAAGCCTAGCCCAGAATTTAGCCCATGTTCCAACAAGTCAGCACCCTATCCCACTGTCCAGCAGGGACACAGGTGGAATCCCAGGGGTGTATTTTCTGCTCCCCATCCAACTATCCAGGTTGTGGTTAAAAAGGTTTAATGAGGTACTCTTCTTTATGTGGAGAGGGAGTCTATTCCACAAAAGGGGGAGTCTTTGGGACACCAAGTCCTACTGATGTCACAGACCAGGTTGAGGATGCAAGTATGGATTACTCGAGTGGAGCTTGACTTGTGGATATGCAGCAGTCCCATCAGGGTGGGGTCTGAGATTGCTTTGTATGCCAGACAGAGGTCACCTCTGAGGAGTCTGTAAGAGACTGAGTAGAGGGACAGAGCTTTTAGCCTATCTGTGTAGGACAGATTTTTGAGGCACAGACATATGTAAAGAAGGCATTATGATCGTCTTTAGTAGATGTGGCCAGTTTGGAGTCAAAGTTCGCTTTGGAGGATTTCACCGGTGCTCTTATTTGCCTGTTCAGGCTAAGGAGAGATTGCTTCCAATTAATCAACTGCTCCTTCTTGGTCCTGGACAGTAATTTTTTCCTTTTATTATAGAGTTTATTTATAGTAGATGTCCACTAGACAGGTTTACTCTTCCTCGAGGAGGATGATTTTGTCCTGTCTGGTATTCCTGATTCCATGCAGCTATATAAACGCTTATATAGTACTTTGGTGTAGGTTTGAACATATGTGCTAATTCCTATGGAGGGGGAGGGGGCTGTGAAGATTTTTATACCTTCCCTCAGGAGGTTTTGAGAAGTTTTTTTGTTTGACCCTAGCTGTGGGGGATCAGGGGAGATGGTGACTTCAAAGGTGACTGCTCTGTGGTCGGATCTTACCAGGGATGATGACACTGTAGGGATGCTGCTGTGGTTCTCATGTTGGTTAATACCATGTCCAAGATATTTTCACCTCTTGTGGGGTTGTCAACCAGCTGGTTGCACTGACAAAATCAAGGAATCTGTGGGCATTTGTGTTTTGGCATGAGTATTTCTTCCAATCTATGGTTGGATAGTTAAAGTCGCCCAGGATCAGGGTAAAGGGTTGAATCCTGATAGATTCAAAGAGGTTCAGATTGGTGGAGTGGGCAACTTGAGTCAGAGTTGGAGGCCTATAGCTAGCTATGAGTTGATTAGGGGTCTTGTCAATTGTTAACTGCACTTGGAGTGTTTTCTGTGCATCATATTGTTTGACCAGCCTAGAGGTGTGTATGTCTTTTATTTATATTGCATCTCCACCTCCTTTTGTTTTGCAGCCCACAGTTTGGGGACAGGATGAGTAACCTGGTATGGCTGGGGTGCTCTCCGCAGCTTTGAACCAGGTTTCTGTGACTGCACAAATGTCAGCTTCTTCCAGGGTTAAGAATGCTTGCAATGAGTCCAGTTTCATGTTTAGACTCCTAGCGTTTACCAGCATGACCTTTAATTTACGTTTTGATGAAATTTTCATGTTGGCAGTTTTGACCTTATGGTATTGCCTAAAAAAGGTACTATGGGGGAGGCAAGAGCCTTTGCCAGGAGCCAGAAGCCCAAGGGTAACAAATGCAGGCCATCTCTGACAAAGCATCGTTGTTTGTCAGTCATGTCATACCAGGCTGTCAGGTACTGGATCCTTTTGGAATGACACCAGAAACTAAGCCAATTTTTAAAGTCAATCATTTTATGTTTGTATTGAGGCATCATTCTGGGTGATGGTAGAATCCTGCTTAAGGCTAGAAACATACCTGTCTGGGACACACACTCAAATAGCTTGATCATGTCTTTCTTCATATAGTCCAGGCAGGTATGTCTCAAGTCATTCAGTCCAACATGGACTATGACAGAGTCATAACAGTTCCTGTTGAGAGACTTGAGTGTATTGGTGATATGGCAGATTCTGGCACCGGACAAACAACTAACTGTGACTTGGTCCTTATCCAGGCTGGTGAGGAGCACATCTGTGTGTCTCACAATGGAGTCTCCTATGACTAATATTGTTTATGTTTAGGCCTTAGTGGCTGTAAGACATAGGTGTGTGGACTATGTTTGGTGTGTGGTGTGGTGGGCCATGGAGTTTACGTGAGTTTATGCTTCGGAGGTCTATTTTGTTTGGTATGCTTTTGTTGAGCACCTCCACATATGTGGGGCTGTGTTATATAAGTGGGGGTGTGGTTGAGGTGTGGTCTTCATGGTGTCAACCTTCTCAGTGCCAGATATACTGGTTTGTGGGGGAGAGAGCAATGACACTAGATACGTTCACATTTTAACAAATTATTTATTTGATCCTGGTGAACAAAGTTTTTATTTGTTCCCCCTGTTCTACATCCATGTCTGTTCCGAACTTGTGTGATGTTATCTTCTGAGACAATGTGTCTGAGAAGGGGCAGAGTTAATGGTGAGGCAGTTAAAACAGCAATACAATTTAACTGATCCTTCAGGATCATGTACCGGCAGACACGTTTAACATCCAATACGTATTGTTTCAACCCCCTTCACACTTGGTCCGCAGTAGCGGTTACAGAACACACAAAGAGACTGACACTGCCTCTTTAATGACTGATGGCTACTGGCACCAGTCATAGATTTAAGCGACTCTAATCCAGCCTTCCTTGTGTCGAGGAGGTGGAGTGTGGATGACAACAATGGCCTGGGATCTGGTACTGGGAGGTGCAATGGCTTTTCTTCTAATTCTCTCTCCTTAGTTTTCATGAATTAATTACAAACTTAAAGGGACACTGTTTACATTATAAATTATGTTGTTTGTCTCAGTCTGTATTATAAGCATCGCCATCCACTTTGTTATTCTGCATAGCTTTTAGTCTTCCATCACCAAAATCACTTACTAACAACTTTGATTAGGAACTTCATAAAATGGTTAAATGTGTTACTTTAAACTTATAAAAAAATATTTTGATGAATTAACATGATGAAGTATTGTTTGCTATGACTACTAATGAAAAATGTTCTTAAATAATGAATGTGTGACAGACTTTTTCAATGCGGAGCATCGAGGAACACGGACTTTTTAAGACACAGGTCATTCCTCATAATGAGGTCACTTGAAGGTTGTGCTACTTTGTGTAACATCATAGCCTGACCCTGTGTGTCTGTGGCTAAGCTGTCCATTTCTTGTTTAGGATCCCTTGAATATAGGGATGCTGTCTTTTCAGATGGCCACAGTTGGACATCTTCACAGCAAAGACTTAGGTGCAGACAGGAAAGATCCTATTCCAAACAAGTGCATCTTCAGCTCTATTTCTTATGACTGTGCTGGTGTCCCTTTCTGGTCTTTGGATAATAATAATGCAGGGCATAGCAGGGCTCTTGCATTGCTGCTAAGACTACTTTTGATATATAACTGTGGCGACTGCTGTCAATTTCTTGGAGTACTTTGCAGTATTGTTCTTCATCGTTCAAACGAGCACCTCTAGAATGCTTATTTGGGAAGGCTTATAATATTCTGTATGTCAATCACATCATCATACCTCTTCATAGACTGTTCAGATTTTTGTCTTATACTTTTGCCCTGTTCTTCATAAAATTTGTGGTTTTCTGGCAAACCACTGGAGATTAAAGTCACTAAATAATGACATACATTTGAGTTACAGACTTTATATCCCTCAGAAAATGCATGCCAACACAAATCCTGCCGTTTTAAGTTGATAAGAGCAATATGTAAAATCTGTCCTATTTTCTGGACCTTTGTCTCCCCCCCCCCTATTATTTTTAGCTTTATCCAGATTTCTTGTGCCACAAGATTGAGAGGTACGCTTGTCATCCTTTAATACAATAATACACTTAACATTACACACATTACCAGGCATAATAAAATGCAATGGTTGCTGCATCCTGCAGGTACTGACTTATTTTTCTATAATAATTGACAGAGCGACTGACTCGAGTCAGGACTCTCAGCAGGAGGATGATTATCATCAACCAAGCATGTAGATCTCTTGTGAAAAAAAGAGTGGAGCTCAGGAGATGGTAACAGTTTTAACTGATAAAAACATACCTGCATGACTTGCGGATGAACCCTGAAATGATTGAACTATTAAGTCCGTCAGACCAGGGGGAGAGGCAGACAAATATACCCACTTAGTGCCACTAAGTGCTAGCTTTGTATAATATTGATGATACCTGAGAAAAATACAGTAAATAGAAAAATCCAAGCACTGTGTTATTTCTTTTAAAATCGGATTACTGTTTACATTGTTAATAGTAATCCGATTTTAAAAGCAATAATACAATCCATTTTTTTTTAATTTTACACATGTTTGGGTCCCTAACCTTCATGTGGCAGTAGGTGACTGCCTATGTCGCCGACTGCTGGATCCGGCTCTCGTTCTGTCTAAGCCTCTCAAAAGTGTACAGAAACAGCACTACAGTGATGTGGTATATCAACAAGCAGGGAGGCACTAAATCTTACCTCCTCTGCAGGATGACTCTTCAGGCTTGGAAGGTGGTTCTTGGTTATCATTTAACTCTTCAGGCAGTATACATTCTTTCAGAGCACAATCTAGTGGAATACTCACTGAGCAGATCCAAAACACAGGCTCATGAATAGATACATCATAGAGATGTGTTTCTGGACATTGTCCATCGGTGGGGTATTCTTCAGGTAGGTCTTTTTGCCTCCACTCTGAAAAGGAAGATTCCTCTTTTCTGTTCCAGAGTGATGTGCCATCTGGCATGGAAGATGGACACCCTTTCTTTTCCTTGGAAGGGGAGGTTTGTTTATGCTTTCCCTCCTCTTCCCCTACTTCCAGAAGTCCTGCAGAAGTTTCAGCTGGATTTTCCAAAAGTCTTGCTTGTGACTTCCTTTTGGCTAAGATAGCACTGGCTCCCCCTCTTAATGCATCTGGTCAGGGGCAATCACCACAAATTACCTCACTGGTTGGATTTCCTCACACAGGACAGGGTGTCTTTCATACAGCCTCACTTGTCCACTCTTCAACTGATACTGTGGGTGATAGGGTTTTTGATCCATTTAAGGCACCTCTTTTCTGAGGACACGACCAGGGTTTTACAGGTGGTATGGAAACCCTCAACCAGAAAATCTTATATGTCCAAATAGAAAAGATTTTCTGTCTGGTGCCATGCTCATAACTAGGACCCTTTTTCAGTTGGGGTCTCTCTTATTTGTGAGAGTTGGTCCAGTCTGGCCTCTTTGGCTTCTTGCTCTGAGGTCAAACAATTTCTTAAAGACATATTAGGCCTCCAAGGAAACCTATTCCTCTTCCTAGTTGAATTTATGCTCAACTAAAATCAATTCTGTATGTTTGCATTATTGTTACTGCTAAGTCCATTATCGTTCACTTCTAGTTAGTGATCGGTTTATTTTACGCTGGCTGAATACTGCTGTGATTCATTATAACTGTAATTTTTCCTGCATGTTTTTCTAATACTTATTGAATCAACTAGCCGATTTTAATGAATTCTCTTCTAGTTAAATTAATTTTGTGGTTCCTGCCAGAACACTCTATTACTAAATGAAATTTCACAATTGATAACTTAGACATCTGCCAGGCTGTCACAGATATTCCACGCTGCAGATTGTAGAAACATGCTTGGAAGCTTAAGCAGCAAACATGAACTGATATGCATTTACTGCTGTAGACTGATCTAATCATAGTTTTCTTATTTCTTTATCTTCCTTTGCTTTTTACATCTGTCCCTCCCTGGATCATGTTAATCTCATAGAAGACATTGCATTTGCTTGTAATTTTGAGTACCTCGTATGGGGGTGTTTATTGTCCAGACATCATCTATATTTGGCTAGCTATCAGAGACAGTGTAACTGATGCTATTTGTTGACATTTGAGTGGATCATAACCTAACCACCCACCCCTTCCATACCATTAATTAAATACTGATAATGCATATTGATGCTTTCTTCAAATTTCCCCTCTAGCATTGAAACCTTCCTCAAATACTTTTTCTGTTGATCATCTAACTCTGTTCTATTTCCTGAAGTATAATGCTAAGCTAAAACAGTTTGTTTCTCTTGTTAATGATTTCGTGATTTTTACCATATTACTTATTAGTCAAAATCCACTTATATCCTCAGTCATCTCTGCTATTGGCCTACTTGATCTTCTTGAATTCTCTTGACTAAGTTTTAACCTATAATTTATTAAATTCTTCCTTCAACTTGATTTGTCCAGTCATTTTAATGTTTCATTGCCTTGCGGCTTTTTATCATTTGCACAGTATTTAGTTTTAAGCATTTAAATAAATTAAACGTGAACTTGTTTTTGCTGACAACCTGGCCTCTAATAGTAGTAATTTCCTGCTCTGTGGGTCAGTTACTTATTGCTGACAACCTCTTCCTGTTTTTGCTCTTGCTACTGTTTATCACCTTACACTTTATAATCATGCTTTGAACTTGCACTATACATGTTCTCTGTTTCTGTTCAATATTTATAGCAGAACTTATTTAACCATCTTTCACTTTCCCTAAAGCTCTTTATTGGCATAAGATGTGGTCTTTGGGTATCTGGCTTGCATGTACAAGAGGTTTGATTCTATACTGGTTTAAAAACTCCTGTGTTTTATTTCTACAATGTGTAAAAGGAGATTTCTCAAGTTATCTGTTTTTCATCTTTCTTCTCAGCGCTACTCTACTTCTTGACCTATTTGGTGACAAGAAAGCTAACCTTAAGAGATAAACAATTTTTTTTATTGAAAAATTGCAGATTCCATAGCATATTATATACTTTTTCCAGAGGTATATTATCATGGCAAATTCCGCTTAATCTGTGGTACAACTACCCAGAGTTAGTATATATAAACAATCATGAGTATAGCAAGATGCAGAAGAGCAAAGCTCCCTTCAAAAAATAGTGTGTGTGCTCTAGCAAGTACCTGTATTCAGTGCTTTGTTTAAATCTCATACGTCTGAGTGTTGAACTTCCATGTGTTGAGGTTTAATCTCGTAGCCCTTTTTATGCCACTCTTAAGGTTAGCTTCTGTCAGCCATGATTCTGCTGCAGTCTGGACATGTCCTATGCCTCTCAACCTGCAGACACCGAGAATAGATTCAAAGGCCCTTGAAAAGTAGGGATATCCAGCGATAACATTTGAATACCAAATAGCACGCAACTCTACCTGCTTCCAGTAGGAATGTAGAGAACTACTCAGAAACACATTTAAAAAACTGTGTGTGGCAAAAATTGTAGAAAAATATATAACACATTATCAAACAGACTGTAAAATCCGTAGACTTTAATGAACTGTATTGCCAAATTCTGCCCCCAAAGTTAATTTCTTTTTCGGAGATGTGAGGTATGTATCATCTTTCTTTAAATTACTGGTGCCACTAGTATGTATGTTATGTCGTGTGGTTTTCTGTATTCTAAACAGCTTCAAAAGTTACTTGTGACGAGGGGGATTCAGATAATCATGTGAAGAGGTAAATCTGGCTTGAAAATACTGATATATGTCTAAAAATAAGTACATCATGTGCAGGGGAAAATCAGGCCTAAAAATAAAAATGGTCCTTCAAAATAGGGACAGTTGATAGGTCTATGCATGTTCAACCTAAAAGGCTAAATTGTTTCTGGATTTCTGCTTTCGCAGTCTAGCAAAAATGTCCTGCATAAATTCATACCCTTCTGATTTAATAATGCTCAAAGATTGTCAAGGTCTGGTGACCTTAATTCTAGCACTAGCTATGACCATTAGTTAACTCCCTTTTTTAGTACACTTCCTATTTGGCGGTTTCCTCTACCACCCTAGTCACTCTGTTTGTCCTGCCAGTAGCTGTCCATGTACTCATCTTATTCTACTAGGTCCAGTGTGCATGGCATAGCAGAAGTAAATTTAGGCACCTTTGATAAATTAGCTCATGGCTATGCCTTTAACATGCAGTCTGGACAAGAGTAGTATAAAAAGAGCTGCTGTTAATAACTGGAAATTTGTTTTAGGAAATGGGGTCCTTGTTAAATGCATTGGTAGTGTCCCAAATTTAGTTGAAGCAGTTTAAAACAACTGCTTGAATTTGCTGGCTATTTGATCATGTCTAACGCAGTAAAAGGCATGTTTGAATCTGGTAGAGAATCCTACTGCAAATTTACCATAACTGGGATATTCCTTTACTGTAAATTTATTGATTGATTGATTGATTGACCAGGAAAGTCCACTGGGTCAAAAACTCATTTTCACTGGAGGCCCTTGGAGAAAAGCTCCATTTACAGTAAAACATAACAGACGGGTACAATTTGCATAATTTAACAATATGATTTTATACAATTTCCATAGTAGTAATAAGCAAAAATAAGTAAAAATATACAAACAGGTTAAATGTAGGCAATGGATAATTACTTATTGACATTCAGTTAATATTTCTACTCTGATAGAACAGAGGCTGAAAACAAAGTTATTTATATTAATATAAAATCATTGTGGAGTAATGAAAGTTAGCTGGATAAAGCTGTTAGTTAAGAATAAAGCCCAGTTGTACAACAGAGGCCTAGGATTAATTCTACCATAGAATTAGATTTGGACCACATGTGCAAGTTTGATTTTCAATTGAAGGTTTTTAATGACTCAAGCAAAGTAATAGTGTGGGGGTAGGTTATTTCATAATTTTGCTATGGAGTAGGAATATAAACTTTTTCCTGCTCTCTTGTTGGGATTGGATACATGTAAAAGTTGTTTGTTTGAAGACCGAAGCTTCCTAGAGGGTATGTAAGACTGGATGACATGTGAGAGTGTGGGTCAGTTGTCTGGGTTATATATTACTTTGTGAGCAGTGGTGAGCTGAGTGTACTGCAGGTAATGGGGAAAACTGAGCCACTTTAATGTGTCAATGGCTTGACAATGGTGTGAGCAGTGTGGTAGGCCACAGGCAAATTTAGCAATTTTGTAATAGCGTGATTGTAATTTGTTGCTCAGGAATGTGTGCAGGTTTGTGAAAATGGGGGAGCCATAAAGGAGGGAAGGGAGTAGGAGATTGCTAGCCAATTTTGTTCTAGCAGGAGTATCTGTATACGATTAATGAATGTAGAGCTTAGCTTACTTCATTTGAAATGTGTTTTTATTATACTGAGTATATGGTGTTCAGAACAAAGTTTGTCGTTTATAGTAATGCCTAGTAATTTTGCAGTGTGCACTACTTCTATTTCAGTTTTGTTTTGGAAGAAATGTTTGAAATCTTGTGGGGGAGGTTTGGATGAATATATCAGTAGCTTTGATAGATTGGGGTTTAGGAGTAATTGTGCTTCATGTAATCATGTTTCTATTACTGAAAAAGTATTTTGTTATTTTAGGAGGTCTTGGAAATTACTGGAAGAGGATATGATGGTAGAATCATCTGCGTATTGGATAAGTGAGCTCTGAATGGAGACTGTGTGAAGATTATTTATGAATATGTTAAAAAGTAAGGGACTGAGAATGGAGCCTTGGGGAACTCCTATTTTATTTACCAGTAAGTCAGACTGATTATTTTGTCATTTTATGGATTGTTGTCTATTGTCCAGATAATTGGTAAACCAGGTTAGGGTTTGTTTGAAGCATCCTAGTATTGCCAGTAGTTGTATTAATTTAGTATATGACACTGTTTTTGAAAGCTTTGGATAGGTCTAGTAGAAGTACAGTTGTTAAAAGACCTGCATCCAAAGCTCTATTCACAGTGTCAGTAAAGGAGAGTAAGGCTGTAGTTGTACTATGTGCAGGTCGAAAACCATGTTGAGTAGGGACGAGAAGATTGTTATCAGTAAGGTGTTTTAGAAGTTGGGTGTGCACACTCTCTTCTAGAATTTTGGATAAAGGTGCGATAATGAAGATTGGTCTTTAGTTAGTTAAATAATTAGTAATGCCTCCTTTATGTAATTGGGATGTTACAGATTTTTTTCCAGATTTGTGGGACTGTGGCTTCAGAGATAGATCGGTTATTTAGAATGCTGATAGGGTATGCTATAGCTTCTGCACTCAGTTTCAAATATTCAGAGGGGAGGTTATATGTGGAGGGGGGAGCATGGTCATAGTTTAGATAGAAGTCTAAAAATTTGAGAGGTTTGCACTAGTTGTAGTGAGAATTTTGTAGCATATTTGGTTGATTGGTAGTGTTACCTTTATTCAGTGAGGGATCCTGGCTAGATTTATCCTGATAGCGATTTGAGGTAGTATCCTTGTTATTAGAACAGCTATTTGCTGCTGGTGGTGGTTCTTTTACAAGTTTTAGGATGCTATTGATGAAGTGAGAATTGAAAATTTGAGTTATTTTGGGTTTTTGTCACGGAAAGGTGATAGGGTTTGTATGGTTCCTGGGTTAAGGATAGAAGAGACAGATTTCCAAAAGATTGGGAAGGTTGTTTTTTTTTTTTTGTTGGATAGTTTTGTAAAGTATGTTTTTTTTTTCACTTTTTATTAACTTTGTTGCTGTATTACAAAGTTATTTAAAGGAAATTTAATTTTCTAGATTTTGTTTTTTATGCCCTTCCTTCCAGGCCTGGTCCAAAGAAATAAGAATTTGTTTGGTAGGTTTTTGTAAGCCATGGTATGCAAATGAATTGTGTTATTTTATATCTTATGGGAGCTAGAGTATTTAGGGTATCCAGAAAGACCATATTAAAATAGTTTACAGCCTCTTCTAGGGGTAGTATTTTAAGTGAGTTCCAGTTATGGGCTTTAATAGAATTTATTAGTGTTGTTTGAGAGAAATTGATTAAGTTTCTTAATGTTTTATAAGTGTGGAGTTTGGGAATTTGTGTATGGCTTCTATAAGCATATGCAGGTGAGTGTTCACTCAGAATGTTTGGGAGGGTGCCAGTACTGGAGTATTTATGAGCATCTGATGCAAGGATCCAGTCCAATGTGGATTCTGGTTGATGGTTTTGTATTCTAGTAGGGTTTGTAACAAGTTGGGTGTATTTGCATAGATTGATACTGTTATCAGGGTTGTTTGAAGTAAATTTTGCCAATTAATATTAGTAGTTTTTTGATTTATATTATGCATGGTCCAGGATAAGAAGTCTTCGAGCAAGGGTATATTGTGGTTGGGGGGGATATAGATTACTGCTATAAATAGTTGTTTAGTTTTGTTTTTTGCAATGATGCTAAAAGAATTCAGTGTTTTCAAATGTTGGGACAGGTTTAGGATAGGAAGTAATGGCTAAGGAATTGTGGAAGATCAAGGCTACACTGCCACCTTTCTTATTTGATCTGTCATGATGAAGGATAGTATAACCAGGTGGGATAATTTCAGTATCGGATATTTGTGGCTTTAGCCATGTTTTAGTAACACCTATAATATCTGGTGAGTATTGAGCGAGCCAGGCTTGAAATTCTGTTATCTTATTGCAGATACTACGTATCTTGATAGTTGTAATGAACAGGTTGTGAGTATTGGTAGATGAGCCAGAGAAGGGGGAGGGGTTATTATTTACAGTTGTTGAAAAAAAAATCCAAATCCACCAAAACCACTAGAGCAAGCGACTTAAACCTTAGCACGGATATAAATAGGATGTGCTGGAGGGATAGATTTATCACTCAGAGACTCCCTATGCTGTGGAATAAAATCCCGGTCCATGTGAGGCAGAGCACCTCGCTGGCTCTGTTCAAGAGAAATCTTGACCTGTGGATGGGAGATCGTAGGTTTACCCCGGGAATCATCTCTGTGTCACTGCTGGACAGAGGCACAACAAACTAATGGGCACAGTATTTTTTCATATAAGGGGTGGCGTAAGCCACAAAACATTAGGCTAGGCTTATAAATGCCTTAGGGCAGATAGCCTAGTATAAACCTATGAACCTATGAACCTATGAAAGGGAAGGGCCAGGATGTGGATGAATGCCATAGCTCTGAGACAATATCAGTAGATGATCTGTAAGGTGTTTAAAGTAGCAGGTTTTAGAGGGAGACTCGGCTGCAGTAGGGAGTGCTGTTTTGAAGTTAATGAGCATTAATGCGGTATACATTACTACGTATTCAGGATATTGGTTATTCATTGTGGGGAAAAGCAGCAGGAGATTAAATCAGACAGTTTATCAGCATTTTTATGCTGTTGGGTAGAACAATACTAGCAGCACATTATTTAAAAGTGCAAATGTATGTTGTAAGTATAAAAATATTTTTTTTTTTTTTTTCTGTTCTGGACAAGGTAAAGCATAATTTTACAGATGATGTTGGTCTCCTTATTGCAATACAGTCAGTTGTTTCTGAATGACAACCCGGTTCCATTTTTAAATGATTATATTAGTATTACATGTTTTTTTTTAAGTTAAGTTTCTTGAGGTAATCCATTATTAAACATTTTAAACATGGAAGTTATATTTAATGTTGCATAAGTTTCTCAATTCCAGACGTCAGTGTTTTTTGCCATTATTGTAATGTATTTTGCCTTGTGGCCCCTGTCAGGGCTGAAAGAGGTCTCAGATAAGTTACTTAAGAAATGTTTAAAAAAAGAAGTAAATTAATAAATGTTGGCTTAGTTATGCAATTTATAGTTGTATAAAGCCATCTTTATTTCTTGAATAACATTCTCTGCAGAGTACGTCTAAATATCTTGTTTACAACTGTCACAGATTTTTACTCTGTTAATTATTAAATTTGTGTCACAAAAATACATAGATCTTTTTCTTGACTTATTCAAAAATCATTAGATCCACCCCTATGATTCTGTGCCAAGGGATATTTTGACAGTGGGAATTATTTGCATTTGCTTCTATTAATAAATGTCAGCAGACATTTTCCATCAACTTATTCAAATTGCCCAAGTCCTTCTTTAGACTCCCTCCCTTATTTTTATCGGCTGCATTTATCTTTGTGTCATCTACAAACAGATTCATTTGATTTATGGTCTTAGTATACAAGTTTAAAGCATACAAGCTGAAAGTACTAGACAGGAAAAAAAAACACATACTGTACTATATTCCTTGTTTCTAATTTTAACCCTTTTGTACTTGCCTCAAAACAGACCCCATACTGCATTGGGGGTCTATATCACGTCATCGAATGCACAAGTGTTCGAATGATGTAATATCAAACTGGGAAGTCCAAAATGCAAGAAGTACAAACACACAGAACAGCGATTTTTTTCCCAGGGAAAAAAATCATTGTTCCGATACAAAAACAAAAAAAAACACTATAAACTTATACTAATGTGTGTGGGGGGGGTGAAGCCCCCCACACACCCCTACTTAAATATACCAACTCCGAGATCGCACCACAGTGAAGGAAATAGCAAAGCCACGAAAACTGCCCACAGATTTTTTTCCCTGAGAAAAAGATCGGTGTTCCGCAGCTTCGCTATTTTCACATTTTGAACTTCCCGGTTCGATATTACGGCATTCAGACTCCTGTGCGTTCGAAGTCGTGATATAGACGACTGTGTTGCATAGCTCATTTCCTTGTTGTTGTTTTCATCCTTGCCTCCATAGCCCTGTGTTCTCTCTTTCACCTATGCTGCATTAAAGTTCCTAAATCTTAATCCCACCCTTGACCCCTGTATTTTTTAATTATTAATCACCTATATGGTGCTGAGTCAAGGTTCCACACTTCGTCATATCCCTTTTCTGTTCCATAATGGTCATAGAACTGTGTTAGATTTGACTGTTAACTGTTATATACATAGACACATCCTGAATGGTGCCATGATGATTATCTTCAAAGAAAGCAGTCACCCTTAATCTAGGAATGTTCCTCATCCTTTTTTTGTCACCACTGTTTGACCTTAACATCGGTAAATCATTGTATTTTTCTTACATTGTTCTTAATGTAAATGCCCCACAGGTATCTACCTTCAGGTCCTTTCATTTCTACTGACTTAAAAGTCCAGCTCTTTGAACTCTTGCAAGTTGGCCATTTGGTCCTTGCACCTTATTATGTCCTACAGCTAGTAATTTCTTCTATGCTTTCTTATATTTCAGTAGTCATATTTGTCCACATCTCTTTAGGGGTTTATGGGTTAGGAGGATGGCCTAATGGTTAAGGTGTTTGCCTTACAAACACAAGGTGCAGGGTTTTAGTCTCACAAGGGATAATTAGCTAGGCTTAAAATAACTCACAAGGGCAGTTAGCCTAGTACTGATCTACCTATCTATCTATCTACTAGCTATCTTCCCATCCAGCACTATACCCTTCCAACAAGGCCCTCTGTCTTCCTTCACTTCCATGAAAACTAATACAAAGTACTAATTGAAATCTTCAGCTTAATCTTTGCTACCTTTGACTTGCATCCCATCTTTTATTCTTTGTTCCTTTCGGCTACTTTTCTGCTGGTCTCACATCTCATGCAGCCACACTGCCATTCTTCTAATCCTTACTTTCTTCTTCATCGTTGATACGCTCAGGATTGATATAGCCTATGATATGCATGCATAATGTTTTCCTGATCCTACAGACCAATAGAGATGTGCCGTTCCCTCCAGGCATTAAAGGCTTCCATAGCCCTCTGTATCCTAGATGCTGGAATGTTTCAGCAGCCTATTGAGGACAATTATTTAAGTGTCTTACAATCATCAGTGCCCTGGATAGTTTATATTAATTATCTCTATGCTGTGACACTTGGGAGACATGAGGTTGTTCCCTGATTAATCCTATGGAATTTCACACCACCATGTAAGCATTCATTAGGCAGTAAGGCTGCTGGAAGTGTTAAGTGCAATAAACTCTACCCATGTTGTCATAAGTGCTCTGGGTGGGCTTCAAGAGATGATGTACATCAAAAGGATATAGCATCACTCCATGAAATGTCAGGACATGTGCATGTACAGTGCAGACGTCATTATCATGAATGTCTATGTCCTGCTCTCCAGGAGTGAACATGATGTCTGCTTTTGATAAGGCAAGCAAACTGTGTCTGCAGTTTTACTATAAGATAATACCACTGGGATAACATTTACCATAAGATAATACCACTGGGGTAACATTTACCATAAGATAATACCACTGGGGTAACATGCTCTTTTCTAGTGAGTACAGTCATACATCACACAGCAGTGTTAGCAAAGGCCGATGAGGAAACATACTAGGGATAAAACACCTTTGTGGAAGGAATATATATCCGAGGTGGATGGGCAGACAAGGGAATACGTTATTTATTTTTATAATCTTATTAAGCAGATAGGTTCACTGGGCATAACAGTGTTTTTTTAAGGCTCACCTGAAATTACTGTATGGCTAAATGACTTCCTCAGAGTTATACAGTATTCAAGTTGGGACTGAGGGAATCAAACCTAGGACAGCAGAATGAAGCCTATTAGCACCTAACAGCCTTAATACCTAACACTAAACTATATTAAACATAATAGCATAGAATTCATCCATCGATCCACAGCCCCTTTTTATACATTGGGTTAAAGTGTCACTCCAACAGTTACAATGATCTAGAAAAAATGTTAAACATCATACCTCTGGGTCGCTATCCCTGCCACAGCTGTTCTTCCATACCATACATACAAATGCATACTCATACCTATGGCCAATAGAAAACCTGGAGAAAACCTATATGAATACAGGGGAATTAGCAGAAACCACAACACGTACAGTCCCAACACGGATACTTAACATCCAAAATAAGTCCTTCGACATGATTCCTTCAGTAAAAAACTTTTATTCCAAGAGAAAAATGAGCACTTTCGCGTATGAATAAGCTTCTTCAGATCATACAAATAAAATGATTCAACCAGGTTTATATACCTAACATCTCAATTATCAATTAAAACCAATCAAATGATTCAAATGATTATATAATACAGAATCAATTAATTACCCATTCATTGCAGCAAATTGCCTCAAAACAAAACTAAGATCATCTAGCTGTCACTAAATTCAAACTGACGTTCAAACAGTATGAAAAACAGTGTGAAAAACTGCTGTAAAAGATCACTAGATTTCGCTAAGACGACAAATAAATACATAACCAATTTTAACTAAATTGACACTAACAAAAAGTATCAACTAATACCATGAAATATTAAATTCCATGTATCAATAAACATACATAATATAAAAATATGTATTAGTACATGTATGAAACATTCAAAATTGGAAATAATTGCACTTGTTTTAAGATATATCATAATAATGAAAATAAAAATAAGACTGCAACCTCGTATTCTAAAGTTACGCAAAATCATACACTAACCATGGTCAGCAATATAACATTGCTGCTAATCACTGTTACTATATAATGGTTGAATAAAAATAAAAAATTTTAAATAAAATTTTATAAACATAATATCATGAGCGCTATGCGAATTGACTGTAGAAGGCACACTGCTCTCCATGCTATGACATACAGCTGATAATTAAAACTACTACAGAGAAAACTCCGTTGCTCACAGCAATACATATAGCTTATCTAAAATAAAGTAAAATAAAACATTAAAGTCTCTAAATAAGTCTATAAAAATAGCAATATGTATAAATGTGTGACTCAGAAATGTTGTATATACTGAAATGAAGTAAAATATTCCTGTATAAATACAAATCTAAATATATTATATTATTTGTCGTCTTAGCGAAATCTAGTGATCTTTTACAGCAGTTTTTCACACTGTTTTTCATACTGTTTGAACGTCAGTTTGAATTTAGTGACAGCTAGATGATCTTAGTTTTGTTTTGAGGCAATTTGCTGCAATGAATGGGTAATTGATTCTGTATTATATAATCATTTGAATCATTTGATTGGTTTTAATTGATAATTGAGATGTTAGGTATATAAACCTGGTTGATTCATTTTATTTGTATGATCTGAAGAAGCGTATTCATACGCGAAAGCGCTCATTTTTCTCTTGGAATAAAAGTTTTTTACTGAAGGAATCGTGTCGAAGGACTTATTTTGGATGTTAAGTATCCGTGTTGGGACTGTACGTGTTGTGGTTTCTGCTAATTCTTTTTCTTGTGACGAACAGTCCCTTTTGGTGCAGCAGTTTGCTTTTGCTTTTTGAATACAGGGGAGGATATGCAGACTCAGCACAGATGGCATCCCAGTCAAGAATCACAGCATAACACAGAATGGCTGTAGATATACATCTTAGGCATTTATAGACCATGCTGCCTAAATGCTGTATGGGCCATGCTGCCCAAATGCTATGGTTGTAGATGCTAACCACCATACACACATCTTTGTTGAGGACAGAGACAACAGTGTGCACAGCCAAATAAGAGTGGTTGTAAACACTGTGTTTTGCTCCCTGTAGGCATGATTCAGGTTCTTCATTACTTCTGGTGTAGACTAACAGCAAGTGAATGCTCCATGTCTGTGCTGTGCTGCAAAATATAGTGATGTGAGTATTGCTCCCAACAGGGTGCACAACCTAGCAAACGCTAGCAGCTATGATGGCATAAATCAAGAATGCACAGAGAACATAATTCAGGATGTACCTCCTATGGGAATGTAGTTCATTGGTTACTGCTTGTCTGTGTTTGACATTCAGCATACCACTTAGTAAGTAAATAGGGTCTATATCACAACAACAAACATAAAAAAGTTCAACAATTGTAATATCGAGCCGTTATGTTCGAAACCCAAGTAAACCGAAACCACAGAACAGCAATTTTTTTCGCAGGGAAGAAAATCGCTGTTCCATTACAAAAAAAAACTTAAACCTTAAACCTGAACTTAAGTAGGGGGCTTTGCCCCCTACACCCCCCCATGTGGGGGCTGTGCCCCCCCACACCCCTACTTAAATATACCAACTCCGAGATCGCACCACAGTGGAGGAAATAGCAAAGCCCCGAAAACACACAAAAAGAAACAGACGGCCTGGAAGCTCCCAAAAGGAATCCTAGAAACGAACCAAAATACAATGTAGCAAGTCTGTCAGCCAGATAATAATCCAAATAGTCGAAATCAAATAAAAGTCTCTGTAAAAAGCCACCAATTTATTTAAGCCTTAAAAATATAGCTTTTCGTCAGTCCCAAGACCAACTTCTTCAGAAATAGTTAAATGTATCTACACCAAGTTACAAAATGGCCACCTTAACCTTTAAACTCTTACATCCATGACATCACTTCCCTTAATTCACCTTTAAAGGGATACAACATCACTACATATAATGAACAGTATCCTGTCTCTTTCCTTACTTTAATGATATCACACTAAGATATAAATAAACATTGCAATAAACCATGATTACATTGATAAAAAACATTTTCTAAAAAAAGGGGAAAAAAATCACTACTAAAATAACATTGATAAAAAATCAGTCATACTTTAACCTACAATTGACTACAATTTATAAAATAAATATAGTGACATAAAATGCATGGATATACACAAAATTTCACATAAGCAACATTTTAGGCTATAATAAGGGGTGTCGGACAGTCAATGAGACTACCTCTCCAGGCTCTTTAACTTTAATATACATGCTATTGACAGCATGCCATTTAGACCCAGAGGTACAAATGCTCTGAGTCTCAGCTGCCAAAGCAATTCCTTCCTTTCTAACAAAAGTGAATCCATCCCCCTTCCATGCTTAAGGTTAATATGGTCAATTGCCATAAAACTAAAACCATGCTCGGGGTGCTCATGAATATGTTTAGCCAGGGCATTTTCTTCCTTATTCTTCTTTATAGCATAAGAATGTTCGTATGTACGTTGGCATAATTTCCTGTCCGTTTTCCCTACATAAAAACTCGGACAGGAATTACATACTGCTACATATATAACATGGGAACTTTTGCAATTGTATCTTCCTTTTACTGTATAAATTCTATTACGTTGGGAGGGTGGCCTAATGGTTAAGGTATTTGCCTTACAAACACAAGGTGCAGGGTTTGAGTCTCACAAAGGATAATTGGCTAGGCTTAAAATGGCTCGCAAGGGCAGTTAGCTTAGTATGAACCTATGAACGTATAGGGGGTTTGAGCCCCATTTTGACAAATCTGCAATATCTACATGAATTACATGTGAACATTCCAGATCTTGTGTTTGATACTCCCGAATAGCCTTCTAAGATATTCTTTAAACCTGGGCCTTTTCTATAGGTAAATCTTACCTGTTGACCTAACTGCTGTAACCCATCAAACTCACTGATTGCAACAGCCCAAAATCTTTTAATGATGGAACTTATTCCTGGAGCATCCAAACTATAGGTCATTACAAACCTCATGGACTGATTGATAAACTGAGAATTATTTTCTAACTCATTATGTACATTCAATACCCCCTGATGTGACTCCAAGAGCGGTTGGTAAACACCAGATCTTCTCTTATGTTTTACCTCCATTATCAGCTCTACCAACATGGGGGTCGGGTAGCCTCTATTGGAAAACAATTCTTTAATTCTTTCCATTTCCAACAAAAAATCAGCATACAAGGTAACCATCCTAGCCACTCGGACTAATTGTCCTTTCACGATCGCACGTTTTTGATGGTAAGGATGATTGCTGTCAAAATGTAGGTAGCTATTGGACCACGTAGGTTTACGATAAATCTTGGCCACCGTATATCCATTTTCAGATGATTTAATTAACTCAACATCCAAGTAAGTGACCTTATTTTCCTGGTAGTCCCAGGTAAATTTCAAAAAATCAGTTGAAATATTCAAATCATTCACTAAGCTATCAGCTACCTCTCTATTTCCTTCCATGACTATGAAAATATCATCCAAAAACCTTGTATACAGATGTACCCTCTCTGATATAACTGGATGCTTGAACACAAAATTGCTTTCCCATTATGCCAAAACCAAATTGGCTACACTCCCCCCACATGGTGACCCCATCAGGACACCTTTTGTCTGATGATAATATTTCTGATTGAAAGTCACAAAATTACAGGTAAGGATTATGTCCAAAAGCTCTCTCACCATTGAGATCTCATCTTTGGGGGCACTCCTTGCTAATAACCTTTCCTCTACCCAATCTACCACAATATCTTGGGGTATTGAAGAATACAAATCGACCACATCTATGGTGAGGAAAACATCACCTGGTTTAAGGGTTAAAGAATTCACCTTTGTTAAAAAGGACCAGGAATCCCTCGATATATGCTGTTCAAGTTTAACATATTTTTTTAATAAAGTATCAACTACTTTGGCTGCTGCATAAGTTATGCTCCCCTTTGCACTTACCAGCTGTCTCATTGGAGGGTGATGGACATCCTTGTGAATCTTGGGGTTACCAAAAACCACAGGTATCCTAGGGGATGCCATTACTATATAGTTAAAAATACTCTTGTCTATAGACCCATTCATGAACATATCTTCAAAATACATACGGATCCTTGCCAAATGCCCATTCAATTCATTCGGAAATAGTCGCATAACTTTCCAAAGACAGGATTGTCTCCATTCTCTCATTGTAATCTGCCAACTCCATCACTACTAACCCACCCCCTTTGTCTGGCTGCATCACCCGAACTGAAGAGCCTCTTAGGAGATTCAATGACTCCCACTCTTCCTTCGTGATATTATAATTGGTGGTTGTCCTCATCTCAATGGAGCGACAGATTTCCAATTCGCACATTCTCTCAAAGAGTAACAAAGATGGATGTATAGGGGGGTTGAATGTGCTGGGTATTTGAAAAGGGGTTGCAGTGACTCCTATATTCCCCAACATCAAATTTAAATTACATTTCCTAATGAACAACTTTAAATCCAATAATAACTCTGCCAAATCTGCCCTTTTACTGGGAACAAAGGACATGCCTTTGGCTAACAGATCCACTAACTCTATCGAAAAATGAAAAGAAGAAAAATTGTATATTTTAAAATCCTTCTTAGAATTCAATAGGATTTGTGGCTGTTCATATTCAGCCAGGGAAATGTCTAGTTCTTCTTCATGCGGGTTTTGTTTTTCAGTTGTTTCTTCTCTGGTGATGCCCCTTGGGTCGAGGCAGCCCCTTGAAAAATTGCATCATCTTCCTCAGTATTAATCATGATGGGCTGGTCTTCCGAATTAATTGTTTCTATCCAAGATTCGGTCATAACCGCTTGGGATGTCATCTTCGGTTTCTTATTAATATTCGGCCCCCCTTCCCGATCACATATCGAAGGTCGGGTCACAGCTGTATACGTGTCTGGGATCAACGAATTTCCTTAAGATTTAGGTGGTCTGGGGTACGTAACCCCTTCTTTATATGCCTTCATATCTCTATGCAATTTCTGTGTTTTCAACATATTGATCTTGGTCATATGCTGATCTATACTTTTAAATGTCCGCTCGTAATCAAACTTAAAATTGGGAAATTCTAAACCTTCATGATGGATGTATTTAATAAATTCAAGTCCTTTATTAAAATGTCTATGACGGCTTTATAATGGGAGCAAATCAAATTCAGTAATTCGAACCCATGTTTATCAAACAGTTCAATCAAGTCTTTATGGAACTGTGATTCTTCTACCAGTCCTGTCGGGTACTGCCAGGACCTCAGCCCCTTTGGTACCACCTTAGCATGTTCACACTCTTTGAAATATGCCACCTCAAGTTGAAGCTTCCTTAATTTAAATAATTTCTGGTCGAACACTAATAATCTCTCCCCCAAAGGCACCGAAGGTGTAATAATTTCAACTGACCCCAAGTCACAGTTTGAAAATGAAAAAGGACGATCCAACCACTGAGAAAATGTGTAACTCGACTGCGCATCACCATCACATAATACATCTGTATTCACATTCACTTTCCCATCTGACAAATTCATAATAGATGATGAAAAAGACCTACCGGCTTGGCCTGGTGGAATACTGTCGGAGGCTAAGCCCGAGCCAAAAAGTGGTTGGGAATTAATAGGTTCATGTAATCCAGGCTTGTGGTGGGTATCAGTTAATGATTGCGATGCTCCCAGCACAAAATCCACGCGTTGCGAAAGATTCTCTACTTTATCAGTCAAAAGACTTATAAGTGCCGTCAAATTTCCAGCCTCCGCCGTATTTTGGATGCACAAAGAAGCGCCAGCCGGTGTTTCCATCTCAAACTCAAGAAAAATGAAAACTCAAACAAACTTCTGAACCACACAAAAAGAAACAGACGGCCTGGAAGCTCCCAAAAGGAATCCTAGAAACGAACCAAAATACAATGCAGCAAGTCTGTCAGCTAGATAATAATCCAAATAGTCGAAATCAAATAAAAGTCTCTGTAAAAAGCCACCAATTTATTTAAGCCTTAAAAATATAGATTTTCGTCAGTCCCAAGACCAACTTCTTCAAAAATAGTTAAATGTATCTACACCAAGTTACAAAATGGCCACCTTAACCTTTAAACTCTTACATCCATGACATCACTTCCCTTAATTCACCTTTAAAGGGATACAACATCACTACATATAATGAACATTATCCTGTCTCTTTCCTTACTTTAATGATATCACACTAAGATATAAATAAACATTGCAATAAACCATGATTACATTGATAAAAAACATTAGCCCCGAAAACAGCCAGACTTTTATCCTTGGGAAAAAAGTCGATGTTCCATAGCTTCGCTATTTTCCACTTTTGGACTTCAGGATTCGATATTACAACGTTCAAACTTGTTGTACTTCAACATTGTACTATAGACCCAGCAAATAACACAATAACACAGTGAGTGAGTGACTGTGTGTGTGTGTGTGTGTGTGTGTGTGTGTGTGTGTGTGTGTGTGTGTGTGTGTGTGTGTGTGTGTATGTGCGTTTCACAGATGTTTTCAAATGTGCACCCCTTAATAAGCTTACAATAAAGTGATGTACTGAAAGGACACTTTATATACTCTAAGGACCATAGTGAGTACTGTAGTAGATGACACTTGGCATCACTATGTAAGTCAAATGGATGGCCTTAGGTCAGCAACATATAGACAACACAGGTGACACATACATATGTACTCATGCATAAGAAGATGCCAATCAGACTGGCGCATGCAACCTCACGTCCTCTGGCATGACAAACATGAGCCAGTACCTTGAATGCCTTAGTAGACTCTGGATTGGTAACAATGCCAGTGTGAGAATGGATGTGGGCTGCTGCCCTGTCCATAGGGAAGGCGGAATCAGTAGGAAAATCACACAAATCTACAACTCATGCTGCAGAAGACACATTGCCTCCACTGAGGTGGCAGCAGTACAACGTAAGTCCTCTATGCCTCATCACGACATGGACACGTCATGGAAGACACTGCTTAATGGAGCATGACAGACTGGTGAGTGAAGCATGCACACTCTGCATTATCCCAGGAATGGAAAGGTGCATTGTGTTTTTGGGTTTCTTTGTTTCTGATGTCAGGCTAGATGGGAATGTATAACATCATGGGGAAATGCCAAGGGGAGAGTTGGTGGTGTGTAGCTGTGGAGTGTGGTGTTATTGCTGCTTCAAAGTCCAGTACAAGAGAACAATATATCTCTATATGTTATGGCCTTCTGTTGTAGCAACATTCTACTCATGGCAGATGCCCTGCACAGCATTACACACATTGGTATATGGCCTCTTAGATGAAATGCTTAATACAGGATACATGGCTGTGCTACTTTGCCTGGTCCATTGTGTCAGCTGGGAACCCCCTTCCATAGTATACATGTCCAGCTCTTACTTTATTTCTTGAAGGGAAACTAACAAGGGATTCTGCAGCCACTGCTTACTTTCATACAGCAACACTGATAACCTATCCACCTAGTTAAAATGGACATAATGTAGTTTTAAGTAGCGCTATTTTCTCCTCACTTATTGCCTTTTTACTCCATGCTGTACCTTGGGTGGTCTCTAGCCAGAAACACACACGCATATCTGTCTTTCTTCTACCGATGCTCTCTGTAAAGGTCATGGTCCCTTAGCCTGCCTGGAAAAAAGCTGAGAGAATATATATATATATATATATATATATATATATATATATGTATATATACGGGTCTACTTTGATTCACTGAAAACTCATTTCACTGAATTTCAAATCACTCACACCAAATCGCTGAAAGCTCAAATCACTGAAAACTCATTTCACTGAATCACATTTCACTGAATGTAAGTACTGTTGGGCAAATAAAACATATATGCCCTTTTCTCCACTGTAGTGCAATCCTGGAGTTAGTATATATAGTTAGGGGTGTGGGGGGGCCACATTGGGGGTTGTGGGGTGTAGGCCCCCACCTACTTTTGTTTTTATATTGTTAACTTTCAGTGAAATGAGATTCATAAATATAAAAGCTAAGTAGGTGGGGAGCTATGCCCCCCACACTCCCCTAACTACAGTGGGGAAAAGGGCATATACATTTTATTTGCTCAACAGTACTTACATTCAGTGAAATGTGATTCAGTGAAGTAAGTTTTCAGTGATTTGAGCTTTCAGCAATTTTTTGAGGGTGAATTAAAATTCAGTGAAATGAGTTTTCAGTGAATCAAAGCAGACCCATATACATATATATATATATATATATATATATATATATATATATATATATATATATATATATATATTATATATATATATATATATATATATATATATATATATATATATATATATATATATATATGGATTCACTTCATAACACTGAAACTTCAAAATACTGAAAATGACAAAACTTCATAATACTGAAGACCAAAATACTGAAAGCTCAAAATACTGAATACTCAAAATACTGAAACTCAAAATACCGAAAACACATATTATGCATAAACTCACCTTAAACAACATAAATCATAACAATTTCTACCAAATATATGCAGGGGGGCAGCCCCCACACCCCCTGCTAATTATATATATCTACTCCAAGATTGCACTTAACTACACTATGTGCAATCTTGGAGTTGATATATTTAATTAGCAGGGGGTGGGGGGGTGCAGCCCCCCACATGGGGGGTGCAGGGGGGCTTGCCCCCTGCATATATTTGGTAGAAATTGTTATGATTTATGTTGTTTAAGCTGAGTTTACGCATAATATGTGTTTTCAGTATTTTGAGTTTCAGTATTTTGAGTATTCAGTATTTTGAGCTTTCAGTATTTTGAGTTTCAGTATTTTGATATTTCAATGTTATGAAGTGAATCCATATATATATATATATATATATATATATATATATATATATATATATATATATATATATATATATATATATATATATATATATATACATATATGCTACCAAATACAGTTCAAATGCATAACCAGTTCCCCTTGTAAAAAAGGCATAAAAAAGGGAAATTCAGAAAATCTGTGCAAAACCAAATTAAAAGGCATACAAATTTCAGTGAAATGTCTTAGCTGAGTCCTGAGTCCATCATAATCTCAATCTATTAACTATAGATGTCATACAGGCCATGTAGCAGCTATTCCACCTCCACACAATTAGGAAATACTGTAAAGCTACACTGAATGTAATAAAATTGAGTTTTTTATGTAAACTACATTAAAAGCTTAGATGAAGTTTCTATCACATAATTAAGGCATCACAGCTGCAGCCTGTCTCCAAACATGACAGCAGTTACCTCACAGATACTTTGTAGAACAAAGTTACAACACACATTTACCCACAATTCTGAAAGGAAATTTCCCAATGTCAGTTTATGTTCATTAGTATTCACATACACACTAACTTTTCTTTCTCCGGAAGAAACCAATAACATACATCTGCAGCTTCTCTTTTAACACTCTAACATCAAATGCTTACATAAACCTTTTAAAGAAGGAAGTCATATTTATTAGAAATCCCCCACTAAAACTTTTATGTCATTCATAAAGGTTATTTTTGTTATTTTGTAATTATTCAGACTGCAGTTTTTTTTTCTGTTTTGGATATCAAAACATATATGCTATACCCTTGTCTCCATTTACCTCATGTCCTCAGCACGTATGAAACAATCACTTATCCTCACACTCTTTGTTGAAATGAAAAACCTAAGGATAAATTAAAAGTAGCAGTGATATATGAATAAAAGTCTGCAAACATACAGTTTGTAAAATGAAAGAAAAGTAAATGTGTATCGTTATATCGCTGACACTCAAATAAGGTACACAAAGAGAAGAAACAGAAGTGATCTGAGTAAATTAAACTTCCTGTACCAGCGTTTTCTAAATTTGAGACAGGAAATGAGTCAGGGCTTTGTGCTCTGCAATGATCAGGAACTTAATAAAAATAAGCCAGGGCTGTGAGACTGCCTCACCCACAAGGTTTCCAACCAAAACAACTCAGCTCCCACATTGTTGCTGTCTGAACTTTTTATTTATCCTAGATTTGTTACCAGTCCCAGGGAAATTTGGAGGCAGCAGTTTATTCTCCAAAAAAAGTCCCTAATTTTTTAAGGAAAACTCCCACTCTGCATAACCATAAAAGGTTAAATCATTTTATACGAACCATGGCTTTGTTTTGTCAAAGAACAGATATTTCAGTAAGGTAGTTGTTAGACTCTGAACTTTCTCACCAGAGTCGGTTATGTTATTCAGTTTTGATCTTTTACATTTTAAAGATTGATGCTGTAATGTTTTGTCTATATTATTTATTCTTGTTTATTTATAATCTCATCTGTCACTGTGGAATTAGTAAAATGTATAAACTAAACTTAAATTATTAATGGTATCTTTCATTACTTCAGAATGTTGTTATGAATAATAAGAGAAACCCATGATGTTAACTCATTTAATAAACTCCTGAAAACCTGCAGTAATCCATTTTGATTTGTAAGGATGGTATTCATAGTCCAGCCCTTCACATTTCTGTAGTGGTAATCCACGACGAGCAGTGCTGCATGTTTATGTAAATCATGTCTTTCAGGGTGCCTACAAAAATAAGGAGGCATTTTGGTAAACAAGCCTCCCTGTTGCATAGGCGATAGGGGGACTGCTAATACACAGATAAGGAACTTTACACGTTTGAGTATCAGTAAGATTTATAGAGATGAACCTAAAAGGACCTCATTTGCATACTAAACATGTAAATAGCCCTGTACCTGCACCAGTAAGCAGTAATTTACTGTGAGAATATAGAGTTGTGAGGGGAAGGGAAGAAGGAATATGCACTGCCATAGATTTTAAAATTCCTGACTTTAGTTAAAATAATTTTTTTTATTGTATTTTAGTGCATCTGCATACATGGACAAACTCCTGAAGGAATTGTTGGTGGAAATGATTAATTTTGATGTCAGTGAAGTGCTTGCGTATACATGGACAGACTGCTGAAGGGGTCATTGGTCAAATGCTTCACTTTGCTGTTAGTGAAGTTCTTGTCCAGACATGGACAAACTACTGAACAGGGTCATTGGGAAACATGTTTCATTTCGATGCTTGTGC
Organism: Protopterus annectens; assembly: GCF_019279795.1. Lineage (NCBI taxonomy): Eukaryota > Metazoa > Chordata > Ceratodontiformes > Protopteridae > Protopterus > Protopterus annectens. Next base: position 195,419,250 of record NC_056739.1, read on the forward strand.
ATACTTGGACATACTGTTGAAGGGATCGCTGGGCAAAATGTTTTTCTTTGGTGTCAGTGAAGTGTTTGTGCATACATAGTCAGACTGCTGAAGGGATCGCTGGGTGAAATAATTTATTTTGTGTCATTTTAGTGCTTGTGCATACTTAGACAAACTACTGAAGGGGTTGTGGGGGAAATTGATTTGTGTGACAGACTTGGACAAACTGCTGAAGGGATGGCTGGAGGCAAGTTTGTGACAGCAACTCAAATATCAAAGGCAAAGGACTGCTTTTAACAAGGGATGTGAGTACCGTGCAGATATTAGGCTATGAATTACAACAGCACCTCATTAGCATATTCTACTGGATAAGATTTCTTATTTGCTTCTCATTGTACTTAAGGCCTTTTGCATTAGTGTAAAAGGCCTCTGTGAAGCTTGCCTTTGCTATGTTAATTCGTAAACATCATAGATACCCCTATCACATTTACCTACTGACTATGAATACCACCCTAAATGTTTTCCTGCTGAATGCATTTCTTTCAGAAAGCCCTGAACTACTAACAAAATAAGGTAAGGCATATGCATTGTCCATTACATTTCTGCATATTCTAACTAGTGTTATTTACATGCTTTCATGGCATTAAAACCATAATTTTCCATATCCATTATGATTATTAGTCTTATTATATGCAGTGTATTTACTGAAAGAATGACTCCTAGGGACAATGGAGGCTGCAGTGATTGACCTGATACATTATTTAGGCACTACCCACTGCCCATTTCTTTTTCCATTCTGTTTTTTCCTGCTGTTTTATTAGCTTTTTTTCCATGCACCACTTTTCACTTCTTTCTTTACAGCTTTATAACATGCCCTCTCCCTTCTACACTAGACAACTCTTTTTTTCTGTTCCTGTATCTCCTGCCATGGATTTTCCATATTCTGGGTTGTTCACCCTCAACCTTGTTGCTGTTTTCCCTTCTTTGCCTTCCTCTGTTGTATAAAGCCACCATATCACTCATCCCTCTACTCCTATTACCTTTCTCTTGCATTTGCTGATTTACCACATGACTTTCTCTTTCTTGACTCTCTAAGCACTTCTCATGTCAAGGGCTTCTGCCATTCCTTCATCCAGGCATCTTCCTTGACATATACAGGTTAATTTGGATAGCCAAAAATGCTTCCTAATTGGACAGTAATGTCTCCCACTCGTTGGCTTGCCCATGTGATTGTAGGCTAATTAGGATGGCCAAAACACTCACTGTTTGGACAATAACTGGCTCCTTCTCATAGTCATGCTCTGATTTCTCTCAACTTCTCACTCACTTAATGCATGTGTTTGTGTAAATAAGGCAGAAATGACACTGACTTACAAGATCTGATGCAGTCTAATGATGAAAGTGTTCATTATACCAATGAAGTTCACTATGCTGGAATCCAAGAAAGTATGCATATATTTTTTTTCTGTACATAGATGAGCATTTTTAAAACTTAAGATTCAAGATTTTAATGTGATCAACCATAAAAGAGCAGTTATTCACATAGCATTTTCCATCAGTTGTTATCACAGCTGTTCGTTTAAGTGAACAGACTACCAACATAGGATATGAAAATTGAAAGGCCCAAAATAAGGTTCAAGAACTGTTTTCATAGTTATAACCAAGAGAAACTGGCTAAATAGCTCCAACAGCTATTATTACAACCTTAACCAAAAGGAACTGCCTAAATAGCTCTAACAGCTGTTAATACAGCGTAATGCTAAGAACTTACTAAAATGAAAATGATTGGCTAATAGCCCCAACAGCTGTTACCATAGCAAAAGTTAGAATTATCCGCTAAAAAGCACCAAATCATCCTCAAAAGCTGTTATACCAGCTAAGATCATCAATAAGATCTTATGAACCTCTCCATCAGCTGTCACGACAGCTAGCTGCCACCCCAACTTCTGCTAAGTCTTCGATGATATTAGGGAGTATCATCTCCTACATTTGGCTAGCTCTTTAGTCAGCATGTTAGCATCAATATCGATCATTGAAATTGGTCTAAAATTACTGACTTGCAGACAAACTTCTTTAGTTATTGGTAACACCACCACTATCCCCGCTTCATTAACTGTTGGGCTTAAATCCCCACATTTGACAATAATATTGTGAATGTCTGCCAAAGGGAATCATACTTGTTTTTCTGTCCATTTATACAGTTCTCCCAGGAAGCCATCTACCCCTGCTGCCTTATTTTCTTTCAAATTCAGTACTTCCTTACTAGTTTCATGTTTTAATATTTACTTATCCAGATATAATCTTTCTTCTTTTTCAATCCTTTCCGTACAAGCTTCCATAAAATCCCATTCCCCTCTCTGGGTCACCTCTACCCGAGTACAGTTCCCTGCAGTATTTACAGGATGCCCCCCTGGTATTATAGTCCCCTCCCCTTTTATTATTGAACGCTGTTCATACTGAAGTTGATCAACAGCGTCAGACGTTGTCCGTGCCCTAAATGCCCCTGCTATCTGCCTCAGATCTCATTATCTTCGGAGCCATCGATAATCTCCCTGCTCATTAATTCTGTTTCTGCTTTTGATATCTGTGAAAATAGTTCTTGTTTAAGTATCATTTCTACCAGCCATAATCGACCTTTGAACCTCCTGTAGTTTGTGCTCTTTCCCCTCTATTATGTTTTCTTTCTCTCTTTTTTGCTTTCCTTCTTTCTCTTTATTAATTCTCTTCTTAGCATCTTTGCAACCTTCCTACTAAGTAGGATTCCCTTTTCCATCTATACTAATAGTCTGGTGTAGTATATCCTTAACAAACTCTGTAAGCATATCTTTGCCCATTTATAATGTGTCCATCTCCAGCATTACATTTCCAAAGAGTCTAGTGGGAGCTAGAAATGTCCTTTTCACATAGCATGGTCAGTGATATGACTTATCCCTATCCCTACCTTCTATATCATTCCTTAGACTTCCTGTGGGACCAATGTGAGATCCAGTCTGCTACTTTGTTTAGACAAGTTGTTGGAGAATGTAATTTCCACCTTAATCCCATGCGTAGAACTCCAGCTGTCATGCCATTGCTTTAGTTACAGCCAAGCATTAAGTGCCAGTTGTGCTTTTCTATGTGGTTTCCCATTATTATATAGTCTGCATAATAAAGCTTGTAAGATGAGATTAAAAATCACGCAACAGAGCAAACTGGTTATCACTAATTGATTGTTCCCATGTCTCTCATACATTCTCAAAAAAAAAAAAAAAGTTGGATCATCTCTGTATAGTGCGTAAGCATTGTTTATTACACCCATCCATAATATCCACCTACCTTTTCCACTTATCCTAACCTCTCCATATGTAATTTTATGTGACCTATAGAATAATAGTGCCACACCTTTTTTTCCTCATTCTGGTTTATGTTCTGAAAGCACTTAATTGTACTGTTTTAATTTAATGTGCTATGGGTCTGTGATTTTTTATTTAGTTTCTTGCAGATCTGTCAAAGTGATACTTTTTCTTTGTAGGCTAAGTAATATTTCCCTTCTTATAGGGTGTATACCACCTCCTACATTCCAGGTGGGATGCATAGGTAATTTGTCTGAAAATGCAGCATTCAACCCTCTGTCTTGACATCCTCCATGACCTTCCATGCTGCCATCTTAACTGTCTCCTCCGATAAGCTACTGTTGCCTATGTGCATGACAACATGAGCCCCTATCCCCTTGATGATGACATCTTGTTCACTTCCACCCATATCTTACAAAATATAAGCCCTAAGACTAGTTTCACATTAAAACCTCATCTCATCTTTCTCAATTGCAAGGACTCTTCATCTCCCTGTTCACTGCGTCTCCAGTCACTAAAATCATCATTTTCCTAGCACTGGATAGAATCTCTTCCACTCACTGACATTATCTTTCCTGTTTCAAACCTCTGTCCCTCTAATTCCACCACCTCAGTTTTTCCTATCATTTTTGAAGATTGTCCCCCCATCAGCACCATGCTGCATCTGATCCTATCTCTATCCAAAAATTAAAATGTTGTTCTGTCGATGCTTGAATATGGTCTATGTTACAAGTGTCTCCTTTGTCCCACAATACCCATAGACTTCAGACTGCTGAAAACAAAACCTGGTGATTTTTCACTACTTGCAGATCCTCGTACACAACATTACATCCTTCTGACGAAAGTAGATTGGTTACCAATAACAGAAATATCTTCCTATCTAATGTGCAAACTGATACACAGTCTTAAAGGAAGGTTATTGCTCAATTTCAGAAAACTCTCTCTAAGAGAGCAATCATGATGTTTGAGATGCATCCAAGAAGATGTGATATCACTGAGTAGACCCCTTTTTAAAACAGCTTTTTGTGAGTGTGCATTCTCTGTTCCAAACCCTGCTCGACAGAACAGACTAGCTTCTGAGATAAAACTCCAGCATACTCAACAAAGGTTCAAATCATCTGTAGCACATCATCTTTTAAATTAAATGGCTCGTAAATGCTTCAGGGACAATGGGCAATCCTTTTACCACCACTTTTTCATCCAGCCCAGCCAAACTCTATTATGTGAGCAATGCCAAAAGCTGTTGCATACCCAAAGCTGGAGGATTTTATATATATATTGTATATAGAAAATCTACTTATAGTTGTACTGTAAGTAATGTTTTTACCTTAGGGCTACTTGCTATTTATTCTCTTAGCCTGGTAGTAGCTTAGTCTACATAAGCTTCTATCAATTGTGAATTATTATATCTGTCAGCTATATCATTTGTTTATATTGTTTATAACTTATCCTTTTCCTGCATATGATCGTGATTTTACTGTTTCTCCGTAAACCTTTCTGTCCTCAATGGTTAGAAAAGCCAAACATTATAATTATATCAATTCATATTTTGTATTGTATAACTTAACCAAGTGTAAAGTAAATGGAAAGTTGTTACCGTCAGATGAAATTCCTGTATAACTGTTACTAACATCGTCAACTTCTGCATTCTTGCCCTAAACGGGCTCAAGTCATGACTGAAAAGGGTCTTTGGACCACCTCACTTACACAGTCAACAAACAAAAATAAACAAATAAATAAGAAAGTTGAAGGCGTGAGTAAGAAGGAAGCCGAGGTTAAGGAGGCGTGTGACTAAATAACTTAAAGGGGGCGACTAAGGGAATTGCACTTGTGGCTGAAAGCAGAGGTACTGAACAGGAAGAATAAATGAACAAGAGATTGGCCTGATGGGAAAAAAATAGGTCATTTGTTTGGATAGGTGGACAGGAGGAGAAAGAATAGAATAGAAAGTATGTCTCAAAGGTTGAGGAGACCATCAAGAAAAGAAAGTTGACCAGGATTTGGAGAAACATGGGCTGGAATGATTAAGGATAAGAGAGATAGTGCCACTGGACAGGAAATAAAGCAATTGGGCATAATTTGGGCACAGTTACAGAAGGTCCTGGAAGCTGGAGACTCAGTCACCAAGGTAATCAAATACCTAAGTAAGAGGGACCAGGTCATACTTAAAACAGTGCAAGGCCTTAAACCAGGCATGATATGTTCCCAAGATGATTAATAAAAAGAGGGGGGTAGGTGCATGCTGTGATGCATATTAACACTGATTTATATTGTTGGAGATGGGTGAATAACTTCCAGGCAAGGGTAGATTAGCAAATAAAATACAAATAGTGACCAAAAAGTTGATGGAGAGAAGGATGTAGTATTAGTAGGAGACCGGGGTATATCTGTAGCAGTGATGATCTCTATTTAAAGAGCAACTGTACTTCAGCCCAGAAAGGGCAGCAGTACTAAAGCATTGCTTGGAAGGATATGTTTCTTAAGATTATTTCATAAAATTAAAAAAGGGGTATCTGAGAGTTCAGGCACAAGATAATGGCAGAGTTAGAGAAAGACGGTGAAACAAGCAACGGAGATGGGGGATGATTTGTGTTATAAATCAATGCAAGTAATCTGGAAGAAAAAAATAGCCGAGCCAGAAGTAGTGTTGCAGAACATTAATGAAGTCATTACTGCCCTAAATTCATTGTTTAATACATGTACATTTCAGTGTCTGTTTTGGGCAGCTTCTCAAAACAAAAATGTAATGTTTACCTTATAGTGCTTATATGTTTTTTCTTATATAAATTCTTAACCCCAGTTGGATTAGTTTATCCTAATGTCATTTTTACTGTTATTCCAAGCAAAAGTGACCTTGTTTTTGTGAAGCATAGGCTCTCAGTGAATATGTAATATGTATATAATCGGGAAGAAGACAGTAACCATGCAGACATGTCAGTGTCACGGTTCCTGTTGGGGATGTGAAATCCTTCCACTGACTGAAACTGATTCTCATTGCAGTTTGAATATTTGACCCTTCACCTTCTACCATGCTTCCTAAGACACAATGGTGTCAGAACCATAGGCCTGAGTATCCCCCCAGAAATGATTCAGAATGCAACCCAGATCAACAGGTGCCCAAAATTACTGGATGCCCACTGTAACATACAGAAGTATTATAGTAATGACTCAAGACAATTAAAAAAATTGTTGCATTTTGTTTGATTGTTATATATAAAAGAGTGAATAAGCTTAAAATACTGGCAAAAACATAAGACTCTCCATTTTCTGGACAAAATCACTGGAGAACCTAAGTAGTTTAGCAGATATTGATGCAACACTGACACCCTTTACTCTGTCACTTATTTGTATTTGGTGCTTACCCTAAAATACAAACAATTTACAATACAAAACCATAGATTATAATTATAACAATAAGTAACAAGGTCGCACAGACAAACCAGTCAGTAAAAAACTACAAGAAAAAAAACTAGCCGAGCTTGATTTTTCACCATGGAATTCCTTAAAACCTTGTGTATTAGAGATAATATGGGATATGTGCAAATGACCCCCTAAGGACATAAAGTGTTTCCGCTATATGACAGTCCTAAATGCCCATGACTTGCTTCCTTTCTAAAATTTGTTATGGACAAATTCAGGATAATAAAGCCAAACCAAACTAGCTTTGGGTATGCATTTTCTTTACCCTCATCAGTATAGCATACATAGACTGTTTGGCTAACTTTTGGAAACACAGGATTGTCATACCCGGCTGATGTCCATAACCATTAGGGTATCTACAAAATATCACAACTAACACATTAAAACAATGACTGACAAGGTCACACAGACAAAAAACAGTCAGTAAAAACTACAAGAAAAAACTAGCCAAGCTAGATTTTTGTACTGTGTGATTCCTTAAAAACCTCATATTAGAGGCAACTAGGGATCTATGCAAATGACCCCTTAAGGACATCAGGTTATATGGCAGTTTTGAATGCACATGACTTTTTTTTTTTCTTTTTAAAGTCTGTTATGGAGAAATTCAGGCCAATAAAGTCAAACCCCGCTAGTCGTGGACATGCATGGAAACACCTGATGTCCTTAGGGATCATTTGCATATATCCTATGTTACCTCTAATACAAGAGGTTTTAAGGAATCACACAGTGGAAAATCTAGTGTGGCTATTTTTTACTTGTAGTTTTTACTACTTGGTTTGTCTGTCTGTTTTGTCTGTTTGTTTGTCTTCATTGTTTTAGTTTGTTAGTTGGGATATTTTGCAGACACCCTAATGGTCATGGGCATTAGCTGGGTATGACAGGCCTGTGTTTCCAAAAGTTAGGCAAACAGTTCACTTATGGTGTACTGACATGGTGATAAGAAGGCTGAAACATGCATGTTCACTGCTAATGGGTTTATCTTTATTTGTCTGTATTTGTCTATAACAGACTTTAAAAAGGAAATAAGTCACTGGCATTCAGAGCTGCCATATAGCTGAAACACCTGAGGTCCTTATGGGGTTGTTTGCATATATTTGAAGTTATCTCTGATACAAGAGGGTTTAAGGAATCACACATTGGAAAATCTAGCTTGGCTAGTTTTTTTCTTATAAATTATAATTATTGTTAAGGTTGGGTCTTGCCCTCTTGCCAAAAACTATAATTTCTCAGCTTCATATTGTGGGAAATTTTATATTGTTCAATGGAAATGTGGTTTTTAATGCCCTGTACATTATAACATTGTTATAGATATCCTATTCACTTGGCATTTGTCATATTTTAATTTAAATCTGTTACATGAATTTATGAATAAAATTAGATTAAATCTATGTTTAACTTTCAGTTCAAGTAAAATGAGTATTTTGCTTCTTGGATGTAAGTTTAGCGTTGGGGTATCCAGTAGAATTTGTGGGTAAACAGCCTGAATGAAATGATGTGTCCCCCATTAAAAGCAAAGACTTTGGACATTTTATGCATGAGCAAGTTCTCTCAGACATTCATTAGTAGCTTCTATGCATAAAATGAATCTACAATAATTGAGCCTTATTTGATCAAATTGTAAAGTCTGAACATTGGAAGTTTGGTCCTTATAACTGGGATAGGCAGTTTTGTATGTATGATTACAAAGTATGGCCTACTGACCTTGCAGTTTTACGTAATGTTTTTAATTACATTGTAATGACTAGGTTGCAATGATGCTATTCTGTTTTGTGTGTGTGTGTGTGTGTGTGTGTGTGTGTGTGTGTGTGTGTGTGTGTGTGTGTGTGTGTGTCTTTTTCCCTTTTCTATGATTGATCAGTGCTTATTGTATCATTTGATGGTGCCTTTTATTTCATATGTGTGAGAATAATTTTCTTTCTTCCTTTTTATCTCTGTTACTAGAATGTTCAAATCATGTTTTTCAATAAACATTCCATGTGTTCAAAAAATTGTTAAGTTGGAATGTTTAAGTAGCTGGCATGTCACATGGTCATTTTAAAGGGGTTTCATGAGCTTGTAGCCATGTTTTTATTGATAATGTATACACTTTCACTTTATGTTGACACTGTCATGTGCAGTTATACTTTAAGTGAGTTTGGAAATCTTGGTATTTTGCAAATTATAGATAAGTACCTCATTAATGTAGATGGCACTATGCTGTACAGTAAGATTGTATGTGAATGCGGTTATAAGGTCATAAACCAGTCATGTGTTGGGGTTGTTGCCTATGTAAGATTGAGGAAAGGCTGCTGTTCATGGCAGAAGGTATACAGTGCTAGGGAGGATAATGTGTATAGGCTGTACCCCCCTGTACTATTATATTCTAATTTTGAGTTTATGAAAATGGAATAAGTGCTCCAAATCATAATGTATTCCTCTTTCCTCAGGTCTGTATTGTTTTATACCTGGAATATAATAAAAGCAGACATATTGTTACAACTTTTATTCAGATGATATAGCTATAATGCTTTTTGTACTTTATTTATTGAGTTTCTGGATAATGATTGTTTCATTACTGCATTTTTGCAGATCTGGTGAGAGATGTTTTAATGTTGTATGCACCAGTTTCATACATAAAAAATTATCTAACAGTCTAACCTCCCACCCTCAATAAAACAAGATATTTTGCAACTATATGGTACTACTAGTACACAATATGAATAGCAATTCTAGCAGAAACAAAAGTGTAATAGGTTACTAAATTCTAAGTAGGGAGTAACACTGAACAGTAAAACTCCTATATCCATAAATGATACACAGTAGTCTGTACCTGGAAACAGCATTTGTTAGGTCAGCATTTCTTGCAGAAAAGCTAACCTAATTATAAAGTTAGACTGCCTGATGTAAAGGCTATTAAACTATATATAATGGTAAAATAGCTCTGAAATACCTATGACATGTCGAAAAACGGATGGCATAAGGACTGCTTTGTCTTACTGAGAATAAATTATTTCACTAAATATAGTCTTTATATATGTAAGGGGATGTAATGTAGACCAGACACCCACAAGAAAGGGTTAACTTCCATGATATTTAGGCCCAAGTTAGATGTGGTATTATAAGTAAGCCAGACCTATCAACTGCCATTATTTTGATGGAATGCTGCTATTTTCAGGCTCAATTTACCCCTTCACAAGATGTCCCTATTTTTGGAGATATAGCCCTATTTTCAGACTTGATTTATCACTTCACACTTATTTCTGAATCTTCCATCATCACTTGTGATTTTTGAAGCTGTGTGTCCAACATATTAGTGGCAACAATAATTTAAAGAAAAAGGGCACACATCTTACTCTTCCCTTTTATGAAACAGAAATAAATTACCTTATCTGGTAGAATGTTGGAATGCAGTTCATTAAAGTCTACAGATTTTACACTATCTGTGAAAATGTGCTTATATTTTTCTATCATTTTTGTCACTTTATTTTAAACATGTTTCTGAGTAATATTCTCTGTTCCTATTGAAAGTGGGAAGAGTTATGTGCTATTTGATAATTAATATTTATGCTAAACAGATATTTGCATTTTTAGCTGGATTTACCTTATCTTCAAAGGACTTTGTTCCTATTTTAAATGTCTGCAGGTTGAGAGGTATGAAGTAAGTTCATGGATGAACCCCAAGTGATGTAATACAGGCAGAATTAAGATGTGAAAATACAGTCCCCTCACCACCAGCCAGCACATAAAATATCTGTTATAACTTAGAACTTTAAGTAATTGTGTCCCGTTAGAGCCCATTTAAATGAAATCAGGACTCATCCACCTAGCCCTCCTCCAAGCTAGGTGTAGAGTAGTAGTATTAGTAGAAAACCAGAGGTCATAAAGTGTTAAAAATGTACAGCCATTTGACTGGAGTGCCAGTAATACACAATTATAAGAGAGTGAATTACCACTTGTTCATTAAAGAGACCCTTATTTGAACCTGAGGTTACCATAGTAAAAGACTTCCACAGATTTACTAGAAAACCTCAGCAGACCTTTATGGTATTACATTTTACATTAAATACAACCCAATGAGACCTTTGTATCAAAACGGTAGGACTTCTAATGGCCATTAGCCAGAAGTCAGTGAAGACCCTTCACTTTATACCATTAGGGATCCACTAATGGGGTAAGGCTATGTAAAACCTTCATAACTGATTAAGTATCAGTAGTAATGTACCTTAATAATCACCATGCCCCCCTCACCAGAAGCTTTCGCCATATGGTCCACTGCCAGCCCTAGAACATTACTGGTGCTACTACAAGGTCATAATATCGATGATGCAGCTACAGAAAATAGTTTGGTTTTATTTGGCTGAGGTGTATCTTTGTATAATGACTGTTAGAATGTGTTCTAAAAGTAAGTCACTGTATTTTATTACTATTACTACCCTTTCATTCAGAAGTTAGATAAACAACTTCTATCAAAAGATGTTTAACACCTAGCTTGAATATGAATAATGCCAGAGAGCCATGTACACGATCGTGTATCATGTAGTCTAACATCTCAAAGACACACTGAATGAGATACGATTGTCATAAAACTGCAATGCAGCCAATGCCCCTCTTCTAAATGAATTTAAACTAGTCTGCATTTTATGTAGCAGCACATTTTTTTCCAGTACAGTTGTTTTTGATCTACAGGGCAGAAACACTGACATCTGATCTAAGCAGGCTACGGTCACTTAGCTTGCATTACCAGAGCTGGAGTTGCAGTTGCTCAAACACAACAGATAAAAGTAGCACTTGTTCATGTACTGTTGCTCGCTTCATATACAGGTAAGATTGTCATACTCATATGTCAGTGTTTATTGAGTGATCCAATATTACAACCACCTAGAGAAGAAGTGGGACAGATTATTTCAATGTCCATCTATGACTGCACTGGGAGTAATGTCCCTTACATGGGGAATGCATTCTTCCTGAAAAATGTTTACCTCTTGTTATTTGCTCATAATATGATAAATGTGAGTTCATTTAAAACTACCACTTACAAGATATTGTTGCCAACCTATTGTGATAGGAGCTGTGCTGAGATGATACTGTGGAGCCATTCTATAAACTGTAGTGTAGATATTAAAAACTTCAGCTTGTATAAATGGGCCAGAATAACTCTGTCTATATGACATTTCAACCACTAGAGTTGTCATTACACTGGCATGATATGCAAAGCAAAGTTATTAATGCTGGATAACGACAGTGTAAAGGCATCCTAAACATATACTTACCAAGCTTGTTTTGGCTGTACAATGACTTTCCCACTGATTTTCCCATTAGACTAAATCAGATGAACTGACTTCATCAGTTGATAGCTATCTCTTTTACAAGCACTTTTAATAGCATAATAGACACACATCACCACAGCTGAAACTTAATACTGATAGCCAGAAATTCAAAAAAGTAATATATTTATCAGCCCTTAAAGTCATCCTTTCATTTGAAATGGAATAGTGGCGGTATTATTACCATGATACCAGAATGAAATAATCCACAGATGACTCAGAAGCCTGCTGTTAGCTAGGAAATATTATATATCCAGTCACATGTAGTGAGTCTGTTCTTTAAATATCAAACAGGGTTACCAAGTGAATGTTCATCGAAGCTTATGTGAAGTTTCACTGCCATTTTACTGTGATTATGTTTGTGCAATTTCCTATATGGTCAGTAGGAACTCTGTGTAAATTAACCAGTTTGTTACATGTATGTGCTTCTGGTATTGTTAAGATTTAGACTTCGAGGTATTTGACGCTCTTGCATGTGTATTACTAGGACTTTCTATGTACATAGGATTACATGTATGCATATGTTCACTGTATTGGGCTAATGCTGAGAGGTTTAAGCTCAATCAGGGGAATTCAATAAAGCATACATGGATTCATTTTCCATGTAGGCATAGTGTCAAGGAGCTTACATGGAAGTAAGCAGCCGTGCGGTCCAGTAAACAGAGCTGAGGGGCATGCACGAGCATGTCAACACGGAAGTGTCTGTGGCATGCAAATCACCTCATAAGAAGATGAATTGCATGCAAATGATGGTGTAGTGTGTCCCAGCAAGCAGATAGGCAGTCATGCAGATCCCGTGTTGGTGTCCAAAGTGTGCATGGAAAAATTTCATGTACATGAAATTAAAAAATGAACAGGGACTGTAAAAGCCCAATTAGAAGGCCAGAAATAGCAAAGCAGACACAGATATATGCAAAACTATGCCCTGTGTGTTCAAAAAGTAATGGAAAACAATTTAAAATATATTTTTAATACCCATATTATGCTTGTGTGGTGTGCAGCAGTGCACAAACATACCATTATGCAAAAAAATATATTTAAAAGCATAAAAACGAAAAAATAAAATATGTGACAATAATGCATTATAGGGCCTTGCATGGAGTATGTACAATGGTAGATGTCTGTGGTTGCTAGGAAGGCAGGTCCTGGAATAGTGTTGTATCCAAGTTGTGTGCACGGATCTGAAAGCAAATGACCTGGGTTACTGAATAGCAAAAATGGGTATCAATGCCTGCAGATCAAACCCATGTAGCCCCAGAACTGTGTTGGTGTCCACAGAAGAGGTAGCTAATATCAAAAGGGGGTGTATCTGTATTTCTTTAAGAACATTGGAGCACAGCAGAACTCATTTGTGTGCCATGCAGCTGAGCTGAGTGGGGGGTGGGGTGCCCAGTGTTGCTAAGCTTTGTTTAGCTTCAGGGTGTGTGTTTAAGCTGATTTGAGTATGTTTGCATGGCTTGCCACTGTGCTGAGAATGCCTATTCATGGGTGTGTGTCTATTGACTGCTGAGCATTGTTTATACCTGTGGCGCTGGTTTGGGTGCCACCCCACAGTACTTAGCAAGGAAGGCTGTCAAAAAAGAAAAAAAAATTGACTGAGAAAGCCAATCATATATAAATTACTGATGACCCCAGTTCCACCTAAACGTGGCCATTCCAACTGCTCAGTGATGTACTTGGCAGGTGGAATGCATCATAGTTAGCCAATCACGCAGGCTGCATCTTCAGTAGAGCACTGTAAGTATGCATACACCCTACAATCTGATTTTCCCATCATACTCTGCACCATTGGAGTACAGACGTAGGAATTTTAACTGATAGAATGCTAGTGGCTGTTGCAGCTCTGATACATCTGTAGTGCTAGATGCTGAGGTCAGTGATGATGCTGCAGACAGTAGGCCTAGACTGAGAAGGAGAAGAGTGTTCAGGACCAGAGTAACCTTCCAGGAGCTACATAAGCTGGAGATTGTAGAGCAGTACAGAGTGGACAGGGACATACTACAAGAGTTCACCAAGCTCTGCCACCGTCAACTCAGACCTAGAGCCAAGAGAAGGGAACCCATCTCAGTGAAATCCAAGGTATGTGCAGCCCTTTGGATACTAGCTACAGATACTTTTCAAAGACCAACTGGGGACATGATGGGGGTCTCACAGGCATCAATAGACAGGGTACTCCACCAGTTCCTGGATGCCATGCACACAAATGCCAGTGAGCGCATTGATTTACCCCGCACCCCTGAGGAGAGGGCCAGCAGTACATGTCTCTTCTACCATGTAGCACACTACCCTGAGGTACTGGGTGCCATAGACTGCACTCTTGTCTTCATCACAGCACTGCCCAGTGAGGAGGGTAGAGTCTACGTCAACCACAAAGGGTATCACTCCATCAACTGCCAGGTCATGTGCAATGCCCAGGGCATTATCATGAATGTGTGTGCTGGCAACCCTGGCAGTTATCATGATTCCCATAGCTGGCATGCATCACAGCTGTACCAGATGTTTGCCAGGGGGGACATCGTGTATGGCCATCTACTGGGGGATGCTGGCTATGCACTGGAACTGTGGATGATGAGAAATGCACACACAACTACTGAAGAATGCCAAAATTAGGCACACACACAAACTAGGAACATCACAGAGCATGTGTTTGGGCTGCTCAAGTGTTAGTTCCGGTGCCTCGATATATTTGGTAGAGCCTTGCAGTACTCTCCAGCCACATGTGCACAGATGTTCACAGTATATGCCATTCGACACAATATGATCCTGCAGAAACAGATGAGGCAGGATTATCACAGGGAAGAGAGACACACAGCCCCCCACAAGTGCCTATGTCCCCACAGCCACACCCATAGGGGGACTCGGAGGAGGTACCCCCTGAGGCTGTCCCTCTAGGTTGACGTAGGTGTGCCCAGTATGCCCTGGCCCTGGCCAAGAGGCAATGCATAGGACATGCACTGAGAGTCTAGGGCCCTAGGGACTGAGACCTCACTCCGACTCGCATGCATATATTAAAATTGACGACAGGCAACCTGCACAATCTGTACCCAACAATGTATTGGCCATGTACTGTGTGTATCAGACAGAATCAGCACTGAAACATAGGTCTCAGATGCTGCATTTGCAAGGTAAGTCACTCTCCTATACAATACATGTACAGGGTACTGGACTATAGTAGCACATATATGGACCTACTGGATGTATGCAAGGGAATAGAGTGGGTTAGTGGGCAATTTGCAGAGAGCTAACAGCCACTTGGGAGAACAGGTACTCTGTCCAATACTGAATGCCCCATAATATTTTTTTAGGCCACATGGCTGAAAACCCCACTGCATTATGCAAGGGAAATGGCAAAGAGTGGGGTCATACAACAGACACATGACTGTCAATGCCAAAGTCCCCTACCCCCAACACATCTGTGTTGCCATACAACTGCAGTAACAGAGTATGCTTGCAAGGCTATATCAGTAGACCACTCATTTCCAGGGCTGTGACATACAACCTGGCCGCATATGTTACCCACAAAATGTGGGGTCAGTACATGTCTGTATGCTGTTGATAGCGTGAGAAATTAAATCACTCTCTGTGGCGGCAGGTGAGGCTCACTGGGCTAAGGACATTAGCACATAAGCATGGGTAATGGTGCTGATGGTTCAAAGCTGGCAGCAAGTACAACTTTTGCATGTGAGTTACTCGTATAGTAGGAGTCCCACAGACTGTCATAACACTGCAATCTGTTACTGCAAGACAGCTGGACAAAGCCAGAGAAAATGGAAGGACAGAGAGCTAAACCTACAGACAGACATTATACATGGTTTGAGTAACCTAGAAGGTAGCTACTATAACAGTAGGTTGCAACAGGTCAGATTAGCTGCAGGATGACAGGTCATCACTTACATGTCTCAGTAGTTACAATACTTCAATGCCTGTATTTTACAGTAAAGTACCAGAAAACCACAACTGTATGAGGACCAGAGCAGGCATATGGGGCAATAAGCCAGACATTCTGCAAAAACATGTACAGCGAGAGGTATGCAAATTGTCACCCTGTATGTGGTGTTACAGCATGTACCCCAGTCACATCAAACCTCTCAACCTCTTACAAGAACAAATCTGGCCAAAGCCATGAATATAAGTTAGACAAAGGGCCAACAATAAAGGTAAGTGTTAAATATTGCACTTACAAATGTAAAGAACTGATAAAATAACAGGTTCTGCATTACCATGAATCTCCTGAAGTGTCTGCCGTCTGAATCTCAAATGTCTGTCATTATTTCCTAACATCACTCTAATGATTTGCTAGAAAAACCACAATGTTATGTAACACGGACCAAAAATATGAAGCAAACATCTGGACGTTCTGTGGAAATCTGTACAGTTGATAGCTATAACAAACATATTACATTCAGCAAACAGCGGGGGAATGCCTTGGACAAAATATCAGGGAGGTGCTGAAGCATAGAAACAGGTGCAGCAGTCAATGGTCTGCAGTAGACAATACCCTGGACTGGAGTACATATAAAAAACAAGATATGTGCGTGTGTATATATATATATATATATATATATATATATATACATACACATATATAACTATATAGCTAAATAATGTGTGAACTGATATAGACATAACGTACACACGCACAGCAAGAGTTACACTAACATCCCTGTTATACACATGTATGTATATATATATATATATATATATATATATATATATATATATATATATATATATATATATATATTTATATAGGTTCATAGGTTGATACTAGGCTATCTGCCCTAGGGCATTTATAAGCCTAGCCAGAGTGTGTTTGGCTTTCACCACCCTTTTAGATTAGTTGACTGTGCCTCTGTATAGTAGGTCACAGAAGATAGCCCTTTTAAGGTTAGTTTACTGTGCCTCTGTCTAGTAGGGACACAGAAGAGATACCAGGGGTAAACCTACAATCTCCCATCCACTCGTCAAGATTTCTCTTGAAAAGGGTCATTGAGGGGCTCTGCCTAACATGGATTGGGATTTTGTTCCAGAGTGAGGGGAGCCTCTGGGATATGAATCTGTCCCTCCAGCATGTCCTATTTATTTCTGTGCTGAGGTTTAAGTCCCTGGAGCATGTAGCTCTAAGGGATTTGGATTTCCTGAGGTGGAGCATGTCCATTAATTCTGGTTTGGACATGGCTTTATACATCAGGCACAGATCGCCTCTGAGTAGGCGGTAAGCAACTGAGTAGAGCTGGAGTTTCTTTAGCCTAACTGCGTAGGGCATCTGTTTGAGTCCCTTGATCCTCTTGGTGAGGTACTTTTGGGGTCTTCCAGTTGCTGCAGGTATCGGGTAAGATACATCCCAATGGGGGCATTGTATTCAATTATGGGCCTGATGAGTGATGAGTAGAGGGGCACAATGACCTCTTTTGATCTAGATGTGAACCCTTTTATGATAAGGTGGGCTATATAGAAGGTCTTTCCAACCACTCTGGCAACGTGATTGTCAAAGGAGAGATTGCTATCTACTTGGGTCCCCAAATCCCTAATTACTTCTTCCGTACTTAATGGATTACCACCTATGTGGTAATTTGTGGGCACTTTGTTTTTCCCAAAGGGGAAGACTATGCACTTTTTGGCATTTAGCTTTAGGCCATGGCTCTGGCACCAGTTATCCGTCTCTGTGAGACCCTTTTGGAGGATGCTTGTGTCAGTCGGCAAGTCGATTATGGCACCCAGTTTGCAGTCATCTGCGAACTTGGTCAGCCATAGTCCTCCCGTGTTAGCCTGTACCTCAGAGAAATATATACCGAACAAGAGAGGTCCCAGGACTGAGCCTTGTGGGATGCCACTTGTAACTGGTTTAGAGTCTGGCATGGCACCTGCAATTCTGACCATGTGGGGTTTATCCCTGAGCCAGTTTGCAACCCATCTTGTGACATAGGGGTTGATATTTAAGCTGGTGAGCTTATTTATGATGCCCGAGTGGGGTAGTGTATTGAAGGCTTTTGCAAGGTCCAGGTAGGCTGTGTGGACTACCTTCCCTTCATCTATGGCCTTGGTGACTGCTTCAAAGAAGTCGACCAGGTTCAAGAGGCAAGATCTACCCTTAACAAAGCCGAATTGGGTAGGGTCCAGTGTTTGGAGGTTCTCAATGTCTTTGTTTATGAGTTCTATGATGATACGCTCCATAGCTTTGCAGACCATGCTAGTCAGGCTTAT
This sequence comes from Protopterus annectens, assembly GCF_019279795.1. Taxonomy (NCBI): domain Eukaryota; kingdom Metazoa; phylum Chordata; order Ceratodontiformes; family Protopteridae; genus Protopterus; species Protopterus annectens. The sequence continues at coordinate 195,437,488 of NC_056739.1, forward strand.
AGGGTGATAGTTTCCGGGGTCCATTGTGGCACCACCTTTGTGGAGTGGGACCACTGTTGCTGTACGCCATTCCTTGGGTACATATCCTGTAGTAAGGCTGAGACTGAACAGTGACTTTATGTGAGGGTTCAATTCTTCTTGGAGCTCATGTAAGATGCAGCCCGGGACACCGTCCAGTCCCATTGATGCTGTGTTTTTGCTTTGGAGAGGGCAGCTCTCACCTGTGCATCTGTGATGTCAGGGAAGCTATACTCTGTTGGGACAGATATTTGCTCTTTTGGGGGGGGAGGGGAGGAGAAGTTTGCACTGAACCTGTCTGCCAGGATGTTGGCAATGTCTGTGGGTTCAGTGTATTTTTTGTCATTTTGCACTAACTCAGAGCATATCTGGGAGTTGCCACCCAGGTTCCTGACATAACTAAAGAAGGCCTTGTGATTATCTTTAGTGTCTTGTGTAATTTTTTTTTCGAAGCTGGCCTTAGATGATTTTATGAGGGAATGTAGTTTCTTGCTAATACTGATCAGAGATGCCTTCACTTTTTGGAATTTTGCTCTATCATGTAGTAGCTTCCTCCTTCTGTTGTATAGCTTATTTATGGCTGGGGTTCACCAGACAGGTCTCCTGCCTTTGGAGGAGTGAGTCTTGGTTTTATTTGGGTAGCACGATCCATGCATTCCTGTAGGTGTCCATAGAATGCATTTGTAAAGGATTCTGCGGTTTGGGCCATATTTTTCACTGGCCCGGGGGCTTTGAAGGATTCCACCTCAGTTTTGAGAAGTGTGAAGTTTGCTTTTGAGAAGTTCTTCACAGTGGTTTCCTTGGCTGGGGGTGGGGACGGGATATGGATGTCCAGTGAGATTAATTTATGGTCAGATCTCACCAATTAAGGGTATACCTCTGGTATGGAACATAGAGTCCCCATGTTGGTGATGATCAGATCCAGTATGTTTTCCCCTCTTGTGGGAGTAGTGACCAGTTGTTCCATAGCATTTGAGTTTATAAATTCTAGGAATCATTGGGCGAGGGTGTTGGGGCTTGAGTAGTGCTCCCAGTCTATGTTTGGGTAGTTGAAGTCACCCAATATGATGGTGTTTGGAGAGACCTTCATATTCTCCAGTGTTCACAGGAAAGCTGAGTGGGGTTCCTGAGTTTGGGAGGGTGGTCTTTAGCAGGCTACAAACTGAAAGGCAGTTTTGCCCACTGTTAGTTGCACATGGATGGTCTCCGATGCTTCGTGCAGTGCCACTAACCTGGAGGTGTGGGTATCTTTGATGAATATGGATACTCCCCCTCCTTTTGTGGTTCGGTCCGAGTTTTGAGGCCGAAAAGCATGGTATGAGGTATAACCTGGTAGTGCTGGGGTGCTCTTGGGAGCCTTGAACCAGGTTTCTGTTACTGCACAGATATCGATATTCTCCATACTGAGGAGAGCCTCGAGTGTGTGCATCTTGAGATTTCGACTTCTGGAGTTGAGCAGCATTACCCTTAGTTTCTTTTTCCTTGTGTTGTCTGTGGAGGTGGGTTTGTCTTTTGAACCTTGCCTAAAAAAGGCACTATGGGGGTGGGAAGAGCCTTAGCCAATATTCGAAAGCCCAGGGGTGACAGGTGCAAGCCATTCCTAGCGAAGCAACGTGGCTTGTCGAGCATGTCATCCCAGGCTGACAGACACTGGATCCCCTTTGAATGACACCAATACTTTTGCCAATTGTTAAAATTGATAATTTTGTCTTTATACTGTGGCATCATTCTTGGTGAGGGTAAGATGCTACTCAAGGTCAGGGTCATACCAGCCTGGGCTACATGATCAGAGAGCTCCTCTATGTCTCTTTTCATGAAGTCCAGGGAGGCATGTCTCAGGTCATTCACACCAGCATGGACAATGATGGAGTCATATTTGTACTTGCTTTGGAGTGACCTGAGTGCGTGTGTTATGTGGTGGATCCTGGCACCCAACAGGCAGCTTACAGTGACCTTCTCCTTGTTCAGCCTGGTGAGTGGGACGTCAGTGTGTCTGAAAATAGAGTCACCTATTACAAGTGTATTAGGTGTGTTGTTTAGCTTTAAGGGCTGTGACTGTGTGGCACAGTGACTTTGTGAACTATGTGATATGTTGGGTATTGTTGTGGGGTAGTGGTTGCTTGGATGTCTGCTTTGGAGGTCTCTGTTGCTTGGGCAGATTTTTATTTAGAGCCTCCGAGTATGTTCTTGTGTGTTTATGTGTTTGGTTTGCTGTTGCGATAGGTCAATGTGAGACTGGATTTGTGGTGTGTGTGGTTACCTTCTCCTCCTGACTGACTGCGCCAGTACTGGGTTGAGAGAGCTCAGCCTCCAGTTTGGCTATATAGTTGCATCTCTCACATATATTTGAGCTTGTTGGGAGGAGGAGAGGGTGGTCTGTGTACATAAAAGACAGTTGTAACATTGCCTCAAGATTCCCAGATTCACCAGCTGGACTGGAGAGTAAACCCAAAACTGACTTTTGGACATGCCAGGATAGTATAAGGAACTACTTTTTGACTGATCAAAAAGGACCAATAGGGAGACAAGTACTTAAAGGGAGTATAAGAGGGTGCAGTGCTTTAGTTTATTAGTGTTTACTTATACGATTACTTATACAAGCAACTGCAGAGCTTTAGAATGAAAATAGAGTGCTTACTTTGAGATTTGGAATAGTTCTAAGGGAAAAAGTGAAGAGCAGACTTTGTAGAGCCAGGAATAGTTTAAACCCATTTAAGCAGCACTGCCCAATGCTGCGTATGCGCAAAACCGCCCAAATGTGGGTTTTAAAGCAGGGAAACTGAAAGAGATAGGAATAAGCTACTAGTTTCAGGGCTGAGACCACTCCTCCAGAGACAGGTAGGCTGATCAGAGCTCCCCACTCTCACTGGTGAACAGAGAAGCTTCCTCCCATCCAAGTAAGGATATGGGCAACACAGGAAACTATACCACAATCAATTCAGCTAAACCTGAAATCTGGACTAATCTATTTCAGCAAAGGCGGGAAAAGAGAATTTTTTTTTGTTTTGTTTTTTTTTTTCAGGAAACAGCAGAAAAACACAGAAAACACTATAAATGCTATAAACAGGCTAGCGCACTTTAGTGTGTAGCCTACAACAGTTATACAATACAAAAATGACTTAAATTGATATAAAACAAGTACAAAAACTGTAAAAAGCAGAAGGCAAATGCAATTTAAACTTTTTAAAGCACAGATCAATTAGAAATTCACTTTTTAGGTGGGGAAAAGGCAGTCGGAGCAAAAAAAAACAGAGAAAAAATACTTAAATCTGGAAAAGTCTCTCTTGGGTCTCTCTGTTGCCTGTATCACTCTGCAGGACACCACGAGTAGCTGTGCGGAGTTGTATACTGGCGCAAAACCGCACAAATGCAGGTTTTAATGCAGGGAATCTGAAAGAGATAGGAATTGACCCAAAATGGCCAATAAGCTACTAGTTTCAGGGCTGAGACCACTCCTCCAGGGACAGATAGGCTGCTCAAAGTTCCCCACTCTCACTGGTGAAAAGAGAAGCTTCCTCCTATCCAAGTAAGGATATGGGCAACACAGGAAACTATACCACAGTCCATAATTCAGCAAAACCTGAAATCTGGACTAATCTAGTTCAGCAAAGGTGGGAAAAGTTAATTTTTTTTTTGTTTGTTTTTTTCAGAAAACAGCAGAAAAACTCACAGAAAACACTGTAAATGCTATAAACAGGCTAGCACACTTTAGTGTGTAGCCTACAACAGTTATATAATACAAAACGACTTAAACTGATATAAAACAAGTGCAAAAACTGTAAAAAGCACAAAGCAAATGCAATTTAAACTTTTTAAAGCACAGATCAGTTAGAAATTCGCTTTTTAGGCGGGAAAAGGCAGTCAGAGCAAAAAAACAGAAAAAAAAATACTTAAATCTGGAAAAGTCAATCTTGGGTCTTTCTGTTGCCTGTATCACTCTGCAGGACACTACGAGGTGCTGTGCGGAGTTGTATACTGGCGCAAAACCGCGCAAATGTGGGTTTTAAAGCAGGGAAATTGAAAGAGATAGGAATTGCCCCAAAACAGCCAGATAGGCTGCTCAAAGCTCCCCACTCTCACTGGTGAACAGAGAAGCTTCCCCCTATCCAAGTAAGGATATGGGCAACACAGGAAACTATACCACAGTCTGGAATTCAACAAAACCTGAAATCTGGACTAATCTAGTTCAACAAAGGCGGGAAAGGAGAATATTTTTTTTTTGCAATGGTATAACAATACTGCACTGCACAACTACATTGAAAGTACTATATTCACTCTGTACAGACACATATTTGCATGCCCTACATCAATGGCATGGATGGCAAGGATGTGGCACAGGTATCATCACATGCACAGGGTGCGGTGTGGGGTTGCCAGAGGCCAAGGCTGTGCCATACAGTTGGCAGCATGTGTGTGAGTCAGGAAGGGGTACTGGTCATATGTGCTGTGGAGAGATGCCATGTGTGTCTATTGGTGACCTGCATGTGACAGTGATATTTGAGAGTGTACATGTAGACAGTCGAGCCTAGTGCTACTGACCTACATCCACATGCCTGATGCCTTACCCCACTCAGATGTTCTAGCCCTCTGTCTGTCCACTACATCATTGAAATGATCCATGGCATCACCAATGTGGTGGAGGCAGTCACGGATGTCAGACTGTGCTGCATCCATGACCTTGAACATCCATCTGGTGTTGCGTTTGGTATGTGCCTGTGCCTCCATGATGGCCCAAAACATGCTGTGAGTGACCTGTGATGTGACAACTGTGACAAGAGGTGGATGGATAGTAGTCCCCTTTTTAGCACTCCTGTCAATCTGCCTGTGTGGGACCTTGCCAGCTGTTTGGCTATAACCCATGTCTACAGTCACTGATGCCATAGTTGTCACACTGTCCTGTTCAATGTTGACACCATGTGACTGTCCAGTATCTGTGGCCTCTGGGGACTGAGTATATGTGGGCATACTGACTGTGTATGGGGACAATGGGGGCAGGAGAAGGTTGTCAACCTCTGGGACAGATTCAGCCTCTGACAACCCCACTTGTGCCTCACTGTGGCCACCATCATCATCAGATCCCGATGGGGCACTGACATCAAGTTGTGAGGGGGACAGACTCCAAGCCCCATTCATGCCTCCCAACTGTCCCGAATTACTCAGTTTTTACCGAGTTTTGGGGTCCATATAATGGTGTGCCATGATTCCCGAGTGGCACCCCTTCATTTCTGATTTTTTTCTTTCTTTCTTTTTTCTTTTTTTTAAATTTTTTGCGCTTTCAATTATGTCATCAAATGCACAATGACGTCAGCTCTGCAGGGCTACCAGCCTGTCAGAATTCAGCTTGCGGCGCACGTATTTCCAGGTTTCCGGCTGGTTCAAATGCTTTGCGAGTGGGAAAGAACCAGACGGAAAAAATGACTGGCAAGGATTTTTATGGCTCAGGGCTTGCAAGGATTTATTTAGAAGGCGTGGAAGGTATGAAAGCTCAGACAGTGGACTGCAAGGATTTATTTTTGTTTAGAGGGCTCGATCTGGCTGGTTCGCTCAAGTAAGCCGAAAGTTTAACATCTACTGAAAAGTTTGTGCTTAAGCTGAAACATCATTATTTATGTTAGAAAGTGTGTGTGTGTGTGTGTGTGTGTGTGTGTGTGTGTGTGTGTGTGTGTGTGTGTGTGTGTGTGTGTGTGTGTGTGTGTGTGTGTGTGTGTGTGTGTGTGTGTGTGTGTGTGCGCAACCAGTGCCACGCATCCAAATAATTTGGACCTGGGGGCAGACTGCCCCTTCACCCACTCTAGTTATGGCACAGATAGAAATGACCTAACAGAAGAAGAATTCAGGGCAACTAAGCCATATACAAAGGGTGTTGCTCGTCAGAAAAGGAAGTGTTAGTTGAATATCTGTACTCTGATATCTAGCTGGGTTTTCAGCAAGTAATATGAATTATTTTATTAAGGACTTATTAATTGATATCCCTCTGTTTTGTTTGCTGTTGGAGTTCAGGAGGGCTGAAATAACTGGGGACATTTTCAAGAATAATCTTTAGCATGGAAATTGAGAGAGAGAGAGAGAGAGAGAAAGAGACTACTTCCAAGAAACAGATTGAGCTCATGTTTGTATAATTCTGTGCATGTCATTTTTCAACTACTGAATAAAGGCAACAAATAGCTTCAGTCACCTTTTAGCTGAAGATGGTTATAGGCTAATATTGTAGCCAGCCTTTATCTAAAGATGGTACTTTAACAATATTTATTTTAATTTTTTTGCAAAGATGTATGTTTACACAGATAAAGAGAGATGGAGACAGAGAGAGAGAGAGATTAAAATATGACTTTAATCAATTTTATGTAAAACTAAGTAAGAAAAATGGTGATGCTTGAATGTTTCGCTTATTGTAAGATTTCCAGGTAATACTGAATGATATATAAAATTATATCACACCTAAATGGCTGGTTCTAAGTTCTCCAGAATAATATATGCAAGTTGAGGCTATTGAGCTATCAGGTTGTCATTAAGTAAATGGAAGCATCCAAAAACAACTTAACTAAACACTGTTCTTGGAATTTTTAGATTCTTGCCCAGATTCACACAGTCTACAGTACAGCCTACTGGAAAAATGTTCAAACAATAAATTTAAAATCTGCTCTGTCTAACAAGTGTGCTGTATTATACAAGGAATAGAACTTATTAAAGTCAGGAAGGTGTATCAAAGAAAAGAACACATGTATGTTTCTTGTTTTGTGTGCAAGAGGTCAATGATTTGAAAAGAGCCCAAAGGTAATTTTTATCCACTACTGGCCAGATGCATTTTCTTTGGATGTGTTGTGGGTGTCAATGCTGTTTCAATGAATATGAGTTTCAAGGGCAGAGAAGATTTAATGCCAAGTCTATTTTCATGGTGAGACAGTATTGCTTTGTTTAGCAGATGTCCGTTAGTGTTTGCGCATTGTTGTGCTGCAAAATGTAAAAATTAAAATCCAAATAATCATTGCAGAAGTAAAGCAGTATGCACACACTAGTATGTATGGCAAATGGGAAGAAATAGCCAGGTAATGGGACATTGGAATGGCTGCAGGGGGACTCTGGTGCCATATTTTGGTTGTCTGTTCTTCAGTTTGCGTTTGAAAATTGGTATCCCACAATTCTATTGGAGTGGGTGGGGTTACATAAGTATGTATGCAAACTAGATGTTAATCAGCATGCAGATTTGTGCCTATTTTTCATGGGCCTTGTCCAGATTTTTAATGTTTCCAGGTTGAAAGGTATGCCCCCATTCACCTCTGAGGAGGAATACAAAATCAGTACATTATTACCTGCACTATTATGTATGGTAAACCACAATGACTCATACAGATGAGGAGCCACAACTGCATTACCAGTCGCACATCATCTCATCACTGATCTAATGCACAACACACAAACACACAACAACATACACAGACAAGACAGACCCTTTCTAGCATGCACATCAGCTATATCCAGAGAATGTTGCCAGTGCACTACATCTGTGGGGTATGCAATATGACAGTGTATGTGATAGCAGTACACATAATACCCAGTACCCCTGTCCTGAGAATGATATGCCTGCTGTAGTATGACTGCCGCAGGTATGTACCATCTCCCTATAGTGAGTGACCAGGCATGCTGGAGTCATTGCCTCTTGTATAGCAGGCTGCATACATCTTCATGGCTGTGATTTCCACTGTATGTACTGTAGTCAACTGTTCTGATATAGAACCTATAACTATTCCACTCTGACTTAGCATAACAGTTGTGCCTTGGGTTAAATGGCAGTTCGTAATGTTCATATGGTATATATAAGCCATAAAACAACAGTATCACACTTACCAGGTACAGGACCACAGACTCCAGACACACTTGATGTACCTATGAACATGTGAGGGAGAGGGATTCTCAGCAATACCAAATGTTGCACTGTTAAAGGGTAATATGTGCATATATCCACATGTATAGTAGTGAATGTGATACTGCCTACATTGTTGACATTTTAAGTATGTGTGCACAACTGTGCATTAACCCCCCCCCCATGCAAATTGACCTGACACCCATATACTGGTATGTAGAGCCTGACACAATGACTGATACAGTATTACACTGGTGAACAAAGTAAGCTTACCTGGACGTTCCTCTGATGTGGGCGCTTTAGCATCCACCTGCAGGATGTATGGGGTGATGGATGCCTGGGAGCTAATGGTTGATTCTAGGTTTGCCAGGAATTCCTCTGTGGTTGTGAGTGGTTGTTCTGTTGGAGGCCCTCCACTGGTGGCAGCATGATCCCTGGCCACAGCAGCTGCCCTTTGATGTGTGGCATTGAGCATATCTGTGGCCCTGTATCAGACCTGCTCGTAGGTCCTGTCTTGATATCCACTTTGGTTAACCATCCTGACAAGGGCACCCCACAATGCTGCATGCTGGACATGATATTAGCAACCCCTTGAAAGCAGAATGTGATGATGCAGTCTGAGGCCATCCAGTATAACAGTATTCTCAGCAGCTGTGAATGGGGGATGCCTCCTATGATACATTGTTCCTGAAAGACAAAAAGAATGGGAGACATTACAGGACCACATATGTGGACATCCACTATGTACAAAATCTGCACAATCAAAATGACCTGCACTATCCACCGCTTCCTCACACATCATACTACACAGTCTATGAACACACTACATGTGTAGCTATCACCAAGATAGTTTCAATACTGGGTATGTCCCTGTGTGCTGTGACAGATTCTGCTCTATGTCTCTACACCCATCACTGCAGTCTACTGTGGTGTGTCCCCTATGGGCAAGCTCCTACTAATATGTCATACAGCCACTGTCAGGTAAAGAGCTGTGTGGTATTACAACAACTATATGGATACAGTCCAGCAACAGTAGTGTGTGACAATGACAGACAGCAATACAAACCTGCTGTAGTATATGTTCCCTGTAGGCATCCCACCTCCCCACCACACAGATGCTTGTGGACTGTAAACGTGTGCCTCATGAATGTTTTCCTTTTAGCACAAACATGTGGATGTCTGACAGATGGTTGGCTGTTCATTGATGGTTGTTGATGGACAATAGGGAATTTGGCTGTCACATGCCAGTCCTCTCATAAAACATGTATGCTACAGTAATATCTGTTAGTGTATCATACTTTTACATTTTATGGCCAATATGTATCCCCTGTCACTGAGGTTGGGCCTGTGTCCCCCCCATTACTTATGGCTATGACCAAATCCGTGATGTAGGGGGTTGACAGGTATGTTAACCATAGCTCTCAACCAATGAGGGTCAAATGTAAACAAAACAGTGACCTAGCCAGGGTACATCAGGACAGTCAGGGACACCTGTAGAATGCCAGCACTATTTATGTGTGGAATTGACAGACTGAGACAGTACATTGTTTGATGTTACAGGAGTGTACACCCTTACTTAGTATTACAGGAGTGTACACCCTTACTTAGTGTCACTATGTCTAACACAGATCCCACTAGCTTTCCTACACCAGCCGACCATTGTAGGAGGGAGTAACAGGAGCGGAGCTGGGATTTGACTCAAAGCAGGTACAGTTGTGAGGCATGCCGGTAGCTGTTGGATAGCAGCGTATCACCAACATGTCAATACCATAGACGTATGACAGACCTACTGTTGTAATCCCTATTCCCCATACCTCCATCCTACCATCTGCATCCCATTACACAGGGACATCTATTACATACCTAGTAGAATGAAGTACACCTTTTTTGAAGTGTTCCTCTGCAAATAGCTTGCAAATCCATTGTCTGTGTGAGCAAAACAACATACAGACCTGTTCCCCATAGGCAGTTGCTTGCCTTTTGTAGGTAATGCTCATTAACAGGTAATTGCCTGTGCACCGATCTGTGGCTCAGGCTTGCTAATTGCATCCAAAACAGCTGGGTTGCACTTTCATTAGCCAATGGCATGGCACTACAGTGCAATATTTAAGGCCTTCATGTAGGCCTTGGCAGCTTTCTTACTCCTTGAGATGGACATTAGTGAGGTGTGGAGATACAGTTTCACAGTGGGTAGGTACAAATACTGTCAACTGTTGAGATTTCTTAGGTGCTTCCACAATTTTGCATATGTTTGGCCATTGTCCCATGGCATTGTGATTATCTGGCAGTTCAGTGGTAAACATTTGAGGTCAGTAGGGAGAGGGAGGCGTGAATGTCAGACATCAAACCCATCAGACTATGCATGCTGATGCAGTAGTTGCTATTCTGTCAGCTCACTATCCTTGTAAGGGCAAATTGTGAAACATGTCCCTGTCTCTGGACCTTTGCCCCCCCCCACCCTTTACATATGGTTGTGTTTCAATCTCTTGTTCTGGGGGGTTGTGAGGTATGGTGGGTGGGTAGCAGCTAGCTTAACATACAGCTGTGTATGTTCCAGACTGCAGCTGCTGCTGCAGCCTAGGACACACAGGGGGGGGGGAGTGAACTCTTTGGAGGACAGCAAGCAGTGTGTTTAACTGAGGCAGCAGTGTCAGCTGTGTCTTCACAGCAGAGCCAGGGTAAGGGTACCCTTTACAGTCCAATTGAGGCATGTGCATAGGGTACATATGTTATGTAACACTGCCAATCACAGAGTAGTAGATGGCATATAGATTGGCTATACAAATATGTGTAGTGTGTCCCTACCTACAGGCTTTTGACTTGCAAACATGTATAGCAGTTAATGTAGTACCAGCAACCTGTGTGTGTTAAAATTGCAGAGTCAGTCATTACTTGCTGTGTTCACAAGATGTAATTGATGTGCAGCACACTGGATTTGAACCCAGGACTGTGGATGGCAAAATATACTACATACAAGGCATGTAACAGACTGAGATACTGAGTCAGTGCTGTGGCAGGTGTATTTGCAAGATATATTGGCATATATACAGTCTGTGACACACATCTGCATTCATCATTATGCGTATGGCTTTCCCAGGCAGTTGTTGTGCAGCAGGTTCCCAGTTGTACACATGTACTTTGCCATTGCTGCCATAGCAGGTGTGTTTAAATATGTTGCTGATAAAAGGGAACAGTTGCCTGCTATCGTACCTCTCAACCTCTTGGAGCATGAAATCTGGACAAAGCCATAAATAAAAGTGGGACAAAGGCTCAAAAATAGGGACAGTCAATAAATATTGCTCTTACAAGCTTAGAATGTTGATAGATTAACAGGTTTTGCATTAGCATGTGCTTCCTGAAGGGTATGAAGTGTGAAATTGAAATGTCTGTCATGATGTTCTAACCTCAGTCTTTAATGACTTGCCACTACTTTGCCAGAAAAATATGATTGTATGAAATGTGGGCCAAAAATAGGGGATAAAACTCTGGACATTTTGCAAAAGTCTGTACAGTTGACAGGTATGCCTGCTATCTCAGGCCTCATGTACATCCATTATTATTTATTTGGCTGTGTACTGGTGTAGTGTTTGCATCACAGTCCCAGGTACACTCCCATTGTTCCCATTATATGTACTTGCAGTGTGCCAGTGATAATCATTTTATTTTGCTGGAAACAGTTGTTTTAAATCAGAGCTGAGTGGCCTAGTGGGCTAATGCACAAAGCTGTAGTTGACAGGGGGACGGGTTTGAGCTGTGGCAGGGATGGTTATTTTGCAGATGTGCCTAACACAACGTGACAAATACATAAGACTATTAAGGCACTTTTAAGCAGATTTAAGTGGGTTTGCACAGCAAGCCATGCTCAGCTCCATGCAAACCTGTGCTAAAATGAATAAAGAAAAGATAGGACAGTGGTGAAATGGGGGCAAGCAGGGGGAAACATACTGTAAGGTAGGTAGTGTGCAGGAATGCTGTAGGAAAGGG